>NC_045959.1:96658803-96958803 GCF_010909765.2 Amblyraja radiata | reverse complement strand
GAGTTCATGGATGTCTCGTAGCGGCTCGTACGAGGAAAAAGTAACTTTTTTTTCATCACGAGTATTTTTTTTACAGGGGATCTGTTCTCCGCCACCCTCAGTGGCAGATAATTGCAGAGATTCACCATCCTCTGAGAAGAAGTTTCAAAGCATATCAGTTTCAAATGACAGGCCCCTTATTTTGCACTTTGTTCACCTGCTTGTGATGTTCCTATTCCAGAGAATATCTCAACATCTACTCAGAAGCCCACTCTCTTGTACAGAGTAGGTGAATCGAGGACCAGAGGACATAGTTTTAATGTGAAGAGGAAAAGATTTAATAGGTATCTGAGGGGTAACCTTTTCACACAAAGGGTGGTGGGCGTATGGAACAAGCTGCCAGAGGAGGTAGTTGAGGCAGGGACTATCCCAACATTTTAGAAGCAGTTAGACAGGTCTTCTTCTTCTTGCGTATGGCGTGCACAGCCTAAAGTTGTAAGACAACTTGTTCTATTTGATCTTCTGTTTGTGCACGTCGAGTTGATTGCATTAGTTGAAACAGGGTGGACCACATGAAGGTTGCAATCTCCCACCCCGTTAGACAGATGCATGAGTAGAACAAGTTTGGAGGGATATGGACCAAATGCTGGCAGGTGGGACTAGTGCAGCTGGGACACGTTGGCTGGTGTGGGCAAGTTGGGCGAAGGGCCCATTTCCACACTGTATCACTCTATTACTCTATCCTGTCAAACCCCTTAGGATCTTATATATTTGCATGATGTCACCTCTCATCCTAAACTCCATGGAATACAGACCTATTCTGTCTAGCCTCTCTTGATAGGACAACCAGATCAACCTGGTGAATATGTTTGGCCTGGTGAATCTCTTTCAGGCTGCCTCCAATTGTGTTATATCATTATTTAGGCAAGAGGACCAAAACTACAGTTATGTTTAGTTTATTGTCACGTGTACCGAGTTACATGGTAAAGCTTTTGTTGCGTGCTATCCAGTCAGCGGAAAGACAATACATGATTACAATCGAGCCATTTACAGTGTGTAGATACATGATAAGGGAATAATGTTTAGTGCAACGTAAAGCCAACAAAGTCCGATTAAGGTCACCAGAGTAGAGAATCTAGGCACAGTATTTCAGCTCATTAACATTCTCTACAATGATCACTATTCTTAAACTCCATCCTTTAATGCACCATGACTCTGCTCTCACTGTAGATAATGTAGTCTCATTGCACAACACTGTTGTTATCACATTTGTCTCTAATGTACTCTAATGGCTGGAACTGTAGTTAATACCTTGTTACTCTATTCTTACCACTGTTGACGTACTCCAACTATACTCTTACTGTATTGCCTGGAGGCTCTCTTGAGGGGGGCTTTTAAGCCTTTGAAACATTACACTGTTAAACTGTAAGTTGGTAAAGCAGCTGCTGATTAATGGGGAGTCCCCTCTAATTATTGTATAATACATTGACCACTCAGTTCGGTGAGCGGTCACATTTGAATAGGGAATTTAAATCAATATTGTTGTTCAGTATAAACGTGTAGGAAGGAACTGCAGATGCTGGTTTAAACCAAAGATAGACATAAAATGCTGGTGTAACACAGCGGGTCAGACAGCATCCCTGGAGAAATTCTGGAGGAAAGGAAAAGGTGACGTTTCAGGTCGAGTCTGAAGAAGGGTCTCGACCTGAAACGTCATATAGAAACATAGAAAATAGGTGCAGGAGGAGGCCATTCGGCCCTTCAAGCCAGCACCACCATTCATTGTGATCATGGGTGATCGTCCACAATCAATAACCCGTGCCTGCCTTCTCCCCATATCCCTTGATTTCACTAGCCCCTAGAACTCTATCTAACTCTCTCTTAAATCCATCCAGTGACTTGGCCTCCACTGCCCTCTGTGGCAGGGAATTCCACAAATTCACAACTCTCTGGGTGAACAAGTTTTTTCTCACCTCAATCTTAAATGGCTTCCCCTTTATTCTAAGACTGTGACCTCTGGTTCTGGACTCGCCCAACATTGGGAACATTTTTCCTGCATCTAGCTTGTCCAGTCCTTTTATAATTTTATATGTTTCTATAAGATCCCCCTCATCCTTCTAAACTCCAGTGAATACAAGCCTAGTCTTTTCAATCTTTCCTCATATGACAGTCCCACCATCCCAGGGATCAATCTCGTGAACCTACGCTGCACTGCCTCAATCACAAGGATGTCCTTCCTCAAATTTACCTATTCCTTTTCTCCAGAGGTGCTGTCTGACCCTTTGAGTTACTCAGGCTTTGTGTGTCCATCTTTTGTTGTTCAGTGTCTCTGAAATACTACTTTTGTTATGATCAATCATTGTTTTTAATTTCTTTCATCTTTCTAGAGTAAGCCAACGAGTGAGTCTGCAGTCAGCAGCACGGGTGATCCAATGCAACATAAGCGCTCACGGATTAAAGCTGATGAAGAACTGCCGAGCCCAGGAGGTGGGAGTGAGCAGGTATAACCACAACTTCATTAATCAGCCCCCACTCCTTCTCGTAGCAGATGCATTCGATAATACGCGCTGCTTCCACCAAGAGTGCTCAGGGACCAATTACAGAAACCTTTTTTTGTCTTTCATGTTGTTTGCTTTCCTTTTATAGGTAGGCGATTAAATATAGTCTTTAAATTAGCAGTACAGTTTTGATAGATACCTTGGATTTGTTGTGGTGATCATGCCACATCCAGTGTATAATCTCAGCCTTGAATCAGACATGAATTTGCATTTGAGGTGTATCTCTGTAATAACACATGGGACTGCCGCACTTACAAATGCTGAAGTCTCTGTTTTCAATCAGTCCTCTAAAAGCCTCTGCTAAGAAAATGTTGTGAAGTTTGAAACTCAGGATCTGACTCGCGAGAGCACCAGATGAAGTTGGTGTGTGAACATCACTGGCAGATAGACTTGAGCTCACCTCCCACCTAGACCCCAGCCGCTACCTCTTCTCCCCTCTCCCATTGGGCACAAGGTAAAGAAGTGTGAAAACACACACCTCCAGATTCAAGGACAGTTTCTTCCCAGCTGTTATCAGGCAACTGAATCAACCTAACGCAATTAGAGAGCAGTGCTGAACTACTATCTACCTCATTGGTGATCCTCACACCATCCTTGATTGGACTTTAGCTGGCTTTACCTTGCACTAAACGTTATTCCCTCATCATGTATCTATGCAACAAAAGCTTTTCACTGTACTTCGGTACACGTGACAATAAACTAAACTGCTTCTTTCCGTGTCCATCTTGTTACAAATGTTGACCTCGCTGTCATCGTCCGTCCTGAAAAGGACGCAAGCTTCCGGCGACAATCAGTGGGAGCCGTCACTTGTTGCAATAGATGATGGTGGTAGCAGAATTAGCTCGATACTTCCAGTTTCCAGCTGGATGCTTCTGCTATGAGGCCAATAAACTAAACTGAACTGAACTGAACTTCATACGCTGGTTCCAAGCTATTTTCCAAGTCCCATAAGGTCCATGGCGTCTATTGTGAACATCTTAGTGATTATATGGAATATCATTAATGCAGTAAGTGTGCAAATGGTCTTATTTGTTCTCATATAACCTTAAAATGTGACAGCTGAGGTACAATATTCTATGCAGAGTGAACATGAGAGCACAACTTAATTCAGCATGTTATATATCTTGCATTATAGATTTTGTCCCAAGATCTGTCCTGCCGGAATCAGCATATTTTAACTGCAAATATGACTCTGCTATGATATAAAATTGGTACTAAATCTGTCTTTTTTTTTGTACATTTGCTAGTTTAGAAACCTTGGCACATGATTTTCTTTGGTCAATGGTGTCATAGACTCACTGAGTTATACAGCTTGGAAACAGGCCCTTCGGCCCAACTTGCCCACACCGGCCAACATGTCACAGCTACACTAGTCCCACCTGCTTGCATTTGACCCATATCCCTGCAAACCTGTCCTGTCCATGTACCTGTTTAACTGCTTCTTAAACGTTGAGATAGTCCCAGCCTCTGGCAGCTCTTCCATTCACCCACCACCCTTTGTGTGAAACAGTTATCCCTCAGATTCCTATTAAATCTTTTCCTCTTCACCTTAAACCTATGTCCTCTGGTCCTCGATGCACCTACACTGGGCAAGATACTCGCAACATCTACCCGATCTAATTCTTCTCATGATCTTATACACCTCAATAAGATCACCCCTCATCCTCCTGCACCCCAAGGAATAGAATCCCAGCCTACTCAACCTCTGCCTATAGCTCAACCCTCGTGCTCGAGAACCTCTGGTCCTCGATTCATCTACACTGTGCAAGAGATACTCTGCATCTATCGATCTATTCCTCTCGTGATTTTACACACCACTATAAGATAAGGTGTGTTAGGAGCTTTATATAAAAGTGGAAAATTATTAGCTCCCGAATACAATGGGCACGCACTTATTTTTAGAACAGGCTTGCTCACTTTTAGAAATTCTGGCTGATTCTGTAAACAGCCTCCTGTGATCTAATTTTCAAAGCAAAAATAATTATTCCCGGTTATGTAGTTGCATCAGCTATTACCCACAGCTAGACATTATTCAACTCTGTGGAGTCACCTTGAGTCACTGACATTATTTGGAGCACTGAACATTTAACTTTTAAATTCAATAACTTAGATGACTGTTTCTTTCCACTGGCTTTCACGTCTAAAACGTGAAGATGTTTTTACAATTTTTAACATTACTCACCGATCTTATAGCTTTGCATAAATAAATGGGGAATGGTCTTGTGGGAACATGATTAGTGGAGGGACAAGATTGCAATGTAGAGCACTGAACAAAACAGGTAGCATTTGGCAGAAAGTGCTGAGACATTGGGATAGATATTCAGCTTCCCTACTTGTGAGCCAGATGTTGCATGGTAGTCTTCCTTGTTGGAAACTACATAAAAAATCAACATGAATCAAGTACAGCCCATCCTTGGGTAGCAAACGGCCAACATGCGGAAACACACATTTACAAGCGAGCTCCCATAATATTAAATTCAAGTTTGAAGTATGTACATACCTTCATTCCTAAAAGCCCTGTCCCACTGTACGAGTTCATTCAAAGAGTTCTCCTGAGTTTGCCCTGATTCGAACTCGGAGATTTATGGTAATGGTCGCTCGTTGGTACTCGGGGCTCACATGGACATTTTTCAACATGTTGAAAAATCTTCACGAGTCTTCCCGAGCTTATCGCGTTTCCCGATTACCTGCCATTAGCGTTACAAGCCACTAAGAGACGTCCCCGAGCTCCGACGTACCCACTACGTTCATTCTCCATGCTTACCACGAGTTTGATTTTTTTTTTAAACTCGGGAGAGCTCTTCAATGAACTCATACAGTGGGACAGGGCCATAAGAATGACACCACTTGGTTCTATTCTCTCTCCACATTTAGTAGTTTCTCATCAGGTGTATCAGCTTTTGATGCCATGCACTGCAGTCATGTGGAGGTATGGTTAACACACCAAGTGATTTTTGAGCTTTTCTGACATGGACTAAATCAACTATAGATATTTGGAAAGGATGGAATACTTTGATTATTCGGGGCAGCCTGGAGCTTTCACAATGAAGTCATTGATCTGCAGAACCATTCGTACACTCAGCTGGAAGGATTAAATTTTACCCCCATCGTTATGTTTTCATAAACAAAGGGAAGAGGTGTTTTCTTTGTGAGTTAAAAATAAATGGGTCAATTAAAATGTGATCAGTTCTTGGGGAAAAAAAAATCTGTTCATATAAAAAATGTTCGTACTGTAGAATGTCCTAAAGTCCTTCACAATTCTATTAGAAGTTATTAAAACAGAGTGCAGCATATGAATGAACACTTCACCCACAAGTCCATGCCGTTCATGATGCCATTTAAGCTAAAACTGTGTGTCTGCACATGGGTTTATAATCCCTCCATTCAATGCCTGTTGATGTTTCAGTTTCACGTCTACCGAGGTACAGTGAAAAGCTTTTGTTGCGTGCTAACTAGTCAGCAGAAAGACAACACATGATTACAATCGAGCAATTTACAATGTATAGATACATGATAAGGGAATGACGTTTAGTGCCAGGTAAAGCCAGCAAAGTCCAATCAAGGATTGTCCGAGGGTCACCATGGAGGTATAGTAGTACAACATGTCCAGCATAATGTGCTTGTCTTATTGCCTCTTAAATGTTGCTATCGTATCTACTTCCACCATCTCTCTTGGCAATACTTTCCAAGCACCTGCACTCTATTTGAAAAACCTTACTTCGCAAATCTCTTTTAAAATTTCCTCCTCGTACCAGATTTAAGTTGTCCTCTGTTATATGACAATTCACCCTGGGAAAACACTCTTATCTACTCTGTATGTGCCTCTCATAATTTTAGAAACTATTATCAGGATGCCCCTCAACATCTGATGGTCCTGAGGAAACTATTCAAATACTCTCCAGTCTGAGAGGCATCCTGGTGACCTTTTCTGCACCCTAACCCTAGCCTCCCATTCTTTCAATAATGCAGTGTCAATAACTGCACATAATATTCCAAATATGGCCTGAATAAAGTTTTATAAAGCTGTTGCATGTCTGTCCAACATTTATACCTTTACGTCACAACTAATGCAGGCAAGCAAGTATGTTGGATGCTTTCCTTACCACACGATCTACAGTCCCAGGATGGCGGGACTGTCATATGTTGATAGAATGGAGCCACTGGGCTTGGATACACTGGAATTTGAGGGGGATCTTATTGAAACATATAAGATTATTAAGGGATTGGACATGCTAGAGGCAGGAAATATGTTCCCAATGTTGGGAGAGTCCAGAACCAGGGGCCACAGTTTAGAATAAGGGGTTGGCCATTTAGAACGGAGATGAGGAAAAACTTTTCCACCCAAGTTGTGAGTCTGTGGAATTCTCTGCCTCAGAAGGCAGCGGAGGCCAATTCTCTGGATGCTTTGAAGAGAGCTCTTAAAGATAGCGGAGTCAAGGGATTATGGGGAGATGGCAGGAACCCCGGGGTACTGATTGTGGATGATCAGCCATGATCACAGTGAATGGCAGTGCTGGCTCGAACGGCCGAATTGGCTACTCCTGCACCTATTGTCTATTGTCTATTCAGGGAGCTATGGACTTGCACCTCAAGATTCCTCTGTACATCCATGGTCCTAAGGTTCCCACTGTTTACTATTTACCACTTACATAAAAACCTCCCAAAATGCAACAACTCACACTGTAACAGATTACGCTTTAATTGGCCGTTTTTCCACCAATATTTCCAACTGATCCACGTGCTGCTGAATTCTTTGACACCCTTCCTCACTATCCATAATTTTGGTGTCCTTTGTAAATTTATAATCAGATTCCCTACACTTCTGTGCATATCATTTATATATCACAAAACTACTGTTACATTAAGTGTCAAAGAATTCAGCAGAACACCACTTGTCACAGACCTCTGGTCGGAATAATACCCATCACCAGTACCCTCTGTCTCCTGTGGCCCAGGCTTTATTGAATCCAATCTACCAAGTCTCCATGGGTTTCATGAGCCTTATTCTTATGGATTAGGGGCCTTGTCAAATGCTTTGCTAAAGCATTAGAAAACATCCACTGCCCTAGCCTAATCAACTTTCTTCATATCCTCTTCAAGAAACTCAACTAAGTTTGTAAGACATTTTAGTTTAAATGCTAGACACTATTGTAATGGAGAAGTATGGAGTCCATTTGCACACATCAGTATTTCACAAGCATGTTAAAGGAATAAGAAGATCATAATTTCTAATTTATCTTAAGGTATAAATATCAGTCATGACCCTGGAGAGAACTCTGTTTCACTTTGGCTTGTCGCCTGGGATCTTTCATGCCGAAATACAAGATCTGCTGGCCTCAGTTGAACAACTTATTTGAAAAATTACTGTGCTGATACTGCAGTGTTCTCTCAGCATGATACTGGGATGTTAAACTGCATTATCTGCTCTTTACACTTGAGTGGAGATTGACAGACATACTTTCTGACCTAACGACAAATCCCACCATTGCACATCATCTTGTGCACTTCAATTCCCAACATTATAATATTCAGAGTATATCTCTCGTTTCCCTTTCCCCTGACTCTCAGTCTGAAGAAGGGTCTTGACCTGAAATATCACCTATTCCTTTTCTCCAGAGATGCGGTCTGACCCACTGAGTTACTCCAGCATTTTGTGTCTTATCCTCGGTTTAAACCAGCATCTACAGTTCCATTGTGCACATTATTCAGGGAACCTATCTGTAAGCCATTCTGATACACGGGCCTATATTGTATGAGCTGTGTGCACGAGCCTAGAATGCTGTAACAATTCAGGCATTAGTGGATTGACAAGTGGATTTCTCTATAACAGGAACAGCCTGAAGGAATGACGCTGGTCAAAGAGGAGGTGGATAAAGATGAAAGCAAGCAAGAGCCAGAAGTCATTTACGAAACAAACTGCCACTGGGAAGGGTGCTCAAGAGAATTTGACACACAGGAGCAGTTAGTCCATGTAAGTAATCGAAGCCAGAGACTGCTGTGGTTCTCTACAGAATTACTGACGGTCAGATTTTTTTTGATTACAGGATATCATATTTCTTAGCCTGAAACACTGAGCAATAGAGTGCATATTATTTATTCCAGGGAACTCAATGCTGCAAAGCTTGACCTCGTCATACATCTGAAGACAAAAGGAAATATTTTGTCAATTGCTCAATGAAAGAATGCTTGTGTTTTGGATTGTGCAAACGGAAGTGTGAATCTTTCCGAGAATGAAATAAAGGGCATTTTCATTTAAAATGTTATCATTTCTCAACATGTGCCAGAGCGGTTGAGATGAATCTAATCATTGAAAGAACAATTGAGAGGAAGTGCTAAGAAACTGCAAAGGTAAAAAGACCCTGATGGGAGTTATACACAGGTTTGTGAAGAGTAGCCAGGATATAGGGTACAAATGACATCAGGAGACACAATCGGCATGTAAGAAAGGCAATGTTACAGTAGTCATGGGCGATTTCAATATGCAGTAGAATGGGAACATCAGGTTGGTACTGCAAGAAATTCCCAAGAAAGGGAATTTGTAGAGTGCCTCCGAGATGGTTTCTGAGAGCAGCTTGTAGTTGAGCCTAGCAGGGAAAAGGCAATTCTGGATTTGGTATTGTGTAATGAACCAGATTTAATTAGGGAGCTTAAGGTAAAGGAACCACTAGGAGGGAGTGACCATTGATATAATTCAACCTGCAATTTGAGAGGGAGAATATGAAATCAGATGTGTCAGTGTTACGGTTGAGCACAGGGGACTACAGAGGCATGAGGGAGGAGCTGGCAAAAGTTGATTGGAAAGGGACCCTAGCAGGAATGATTTTGGAACAGCAAAGGCAGGAATTTCTGGGAATAATTTGGGAGATGCAGAATCTTTTCATTCCAAAGGGGAAGAAGGATTCTGGGGGGAGAATGAGGTTACCGTGGCTGACAAGAGACAGCATAAAACTAAAAGAGAAGACATATAACATTGCAAAGAATAGTGGGAAGCTGAATGAGTGGGCAGCTTTTAAAAAAACTACAGAAGGTAACCAAAAAGGCAATATGGGGAGAAGGGATGAACTATGAAAGTAAGCTGGCCAATAATATAAAAGAGGAGAGCAAGAGTTTCTTCAGATATATAAAGATATATAAAGAGTAAGAAAGAGGCGAGAGTAGACGTTGGACTGCTGGAAAATGATGCTGGAGAAGAGATAATAGGGAATAAGGAAATGGCAGAGGAATTGAATATGTTTTTTGTATCAGTCTTCACAGAGGAAGACCACAGACCAGCAACATGCCTGAAATTCATGAGAGTCAGGGGGTGGAAGTTAGTGGAGTGGCTCGTACTAAGGAGAAGGTGCTTGGGAAGCTGAAAGGTGGATAGGTCAACTGGACCGGATGGACAGCACCCAAAGAATCTGAAAGAGGTGGCTTTAGAGGTTGTGGAGGCATTAATAGTGATATTTGAAGATCACTAGAGTCATGAGTGGTTCCAGACAATTGGAAAATTGCAAATATTAAATGTTCAAGAAGGGATTAAATTAAAAGAGTGGAAAGCATAGGCTGGTTAGCCTGACTTCAGTAGTTGGTAAAACTTTAGTCCATTATAAAGAATGAGGGTTTTGAGTACTAAGAACCACATGATAAAAGAGTCAATGTGGTTTTGTAAAAGCAAAATCTTGGCTGACGAACTCGTTGGAATTATTTGAGGAAGTAAATAGCAGGATAGACAAAGGAGAGTCAGTCGGTGTTGTTTACCTGGATATTCAGAAGGCCTTTGAAAGAGACTGCTAAAGAAGATGAGAGCCCATGGTACTGGAGGATCGATACTAGCTTGGACAGCAGGCTGGCTGAATGGCAGAAGGCAAAAGAGTGGCAATAAAAGGGGCTTTCTTTGGCAGTGACAAGCCTTGGGAGTGCTGATGCAGGATTTCCAAAACGTTAATTTGCAAGTTGAATCAATAGTACGGAAGACAAATGCAATATTAGCATTCATTTCGAGAGGACTAGAATATAAAAAAAAGGGATATAACGCTGAGGCTTTATAAGGCACCAGGCAGACCACATTTAGAGTAGTGTGAGCAGTTTGGGCCCCTATATCTGAGAAAGGATGTGCTGGCAGAAGAGAGAGTCCAGAGGAGGTTAACGAGGATGATTCCGGGATTATTGGGTTTATGAATAATGATCGTTTGACGGCTATGGGCTTGTACTCGTTGGAGTGTAAATGTATGAGGGGGGGACCTCATTGAAACGCACCCAATAGTGATAGGGCTGGAAAGAGTGGATGTGGAGAGGATGTTTTCACCAGTGAGAGAATTAAGGACCAGAGGCCATAACCTCAGAATAAAAGGACATACCGTTAAAAAGGAGATGAGGAGGAATTTCTTTAGTCAGTGGTTGATGAATCTGAGGAATTCATTGCCACTGACGACTGTGGAGGCCACGTAATTTGGTGTTTTTAAAACTGAGATTGCCAGGTTCTTGATTAGTATGGGTGTCAAAGATTATGGGGAGAGGGCAGGCCACTTGGGTTGGGAGGGAAAGATGGATCAGCCGTGATTGAATAGTGGAATAGACTCGATGGGCCGAATGGCCTAAATCTGCTCCGAAAACATATGAACTTATGTAAACATTGATAAAGTCAAAAGCATCAACTTCAAATTTGACTCACTCATTACCATGATCAGCCATGATCACATCGAATGGCGGTGCTGGCTCGAAGGGCCGTATGGCCTACTCTTGCACCTATTGTGTATTGTCTATTGTCATATGCATCATCCAGGTTCTCATGCTGAAACAATCTGATCATCGTTTATGACTCAAATTGAGTTTTCACTCATATAACCTGTTCATCTGCCCGTCCTCGGCTCAGATGAGTGTTTTAGTTGAACTACCGGAGGATGCTTCTGAGAATCTGCCCAGGAAAAGTTGAAGCCTTGAGATGGCCAAGGTGAAGAAATATATATAAAGCAGAGCATGTCTCCTGTTTGTTGTGTGGCTGTGTCACTGAGGTTTTTTTGGCAGCAGCATGATTGAGATAGGTTGATGTTTCACTGTAGACCAGCAGCCTGTACTCCATGCTTTATCTCAATTACATTGTTAAGTCCAATTGTCTTGGGATTGTAAGTGTCGATTGGACTATCTTTTCCAATCAGAGAGACATGTTCATTGAGTTTGCCAGATATATATAGAAAGGAACTGCAGATGCTAGTTCTGGAGTAACTCGACAGATTCAGACTGTCTGAAGAAGGGTCCCGACCTTAAAAGTTACCAATCCCTTTTCTCCAGAGATGCTAGACAAAATGGTCAGAGGGAGGAGGAGTCTGAAGAACGGTTTTGGCCCGAAACGTTGCCTATTTCCTTCGCTCCATAGATGCTGCTGCACCCGCTGAGTTTCTCCAGCACTTTTGTCTATCTCCAGAGATACTGCCTAATCTGTTGAGTTACTCCATAACTAGCATCTGCAGTTCCTTTCTACACAATCTGAAAGAAAATATCATTGGCAAACTCAATAAAAATGTCTCTCTGATTGGAAAATATAGTCCAATCGACACTTATAATCCCAAGACAATTGACTTGTTAACAGTGTAATTGAGATAAAGCATGGAGTTCAGGCTGCTGGTTTACAGTTGAACATTAACCTATCTCAATCATGCTGCTGCCAAAAAAAACTCAGTGACACAGCCACACAACAAACAGGAGACATGCTCTGCTTTATATATTTTTCTTCCCCTTGGCCATCTCAAGGCTTCAACTATTCCTGGGCAGATTCTCAGAAGCATCCTCCAGTAGTTCAACTGTCAGTCTGAAGAAAGGTCCCAAGCCAAAATGTCACCCATTCTTTTTCTCCAGAGATGCTGCCTGACCCACTGAGTTACTCCAGCACTTTGTGTCTATCTTTTTGTTTCAGCTTGTTTTTTAATGTAGATGGACGGGTGAATTATGGCCCTGTTGTGCTGGCAACTGTGCTTGCTAAAACAAGTGTTGGGTTAGCTTCATGTCTGAGGTTGACTCTCCATGGGGCATGCACAGTTTAAATTATGAGCAGGCTGTTTTTATAAGTGCGGGGTGCACGTGAGTGTTACCTTTCAATGTTTTTTTCTGTTGGTGGTTCCGTAGGTTAATAGAAAACAGGACCAGCTCAGGCCATAGTCGCCACTCTCAATAATTGTTATCCTTCTCTGAAATAAGGCTGTTGACTGCATTTCAAGGTCTTTGTTAAAGGTTTTCAGTAATCCTAACAACTTTTGCCCTCGGTGATGCACCTTTGAAACTTCTCTGGTGGAATGTCAGAGTTGTTGAACTATGGAGCAGAGGCTACATGTGTTTCACATTAGTCAAATCACAAACATTGATGGAAGCACAAGAATTCTTCTTATGATTGCATGCCAGAACAGACTCATTTACATTAAGCCTGAGAAAGGAAAACTGATGTTGCATTTAGATTATTAAACAGTGGGCTGGACGGTTCAAAGTTTCAATAAAAGTCCTGCCAGTGTTTCAACTTATGTTGAAAACATCCATATGGGTGCTGGAAGGGGTTTTCTTTGCTCTGAGGCACCAATACTAACTCTTATGAAATAAAGCGCTGCTAATCAAATGTTTAGATGAGTTCATGCATAATCTATGCTGAGGGTGGTCACAAACAATGTTTAAATATGATTTTCAAATGTGAAAAAAAGTCTAGATTGATTAGGTAACTTTGTGCTTTATTTTACTTGTGATGTTTTTAGTCAACCCAGTTTGTAATTATATTCGAGGTTGCAATGCATTAGCCGACTCTGCAGATGTTCTTGTCTAAGTTCACCTATCCTATTTCCAGCCATCATCATGCTATGAGACCTATGTTGTGAAGGTATACAGTGACTTGTAATTGCAGAGCAGTCTTGTCTTCTTGAAGCTCCTTTGAAATTAATTTTTAGGGACAGCACTTTGGTTTATTAATGTGTTCTCCATTAAAATAAAAGGCCATATATTATTTAAAAAATCTCATTTTTATAGCATTCATGGTTTATTTTTCTCTAACAACTTTCTCCTTCTGACTCTGCATATTCCCTTTCTTCCTTTAAATCTGATCCCTGGTGCAAAGATCTGTGTTTCAATTTTCCTTCTAGTTGATTGGCATTCTGCCTGTTACAACTCTCTTGGTCCCACTATGCTACCATTTCATTCCACGTTACCTTTACTTGTTTCCATAGTACTATACTATGCTCTAGTAACGGTTGCCAGTCATAGTTATTTGGGTGTAATTTGAACGATTATATCAGCTGCAGTAGTTATATGCTCAGTGCAGTCATCTACAATGTTAAAGTATGTCCCCTATATTAAAACAGGAATAAAAAAATAAGGGTTCAGAAGCCTGTATTTCCCACCAATTTTGTATAATGTTATAAAAATAACACCTGGGTGGGACAATTTTTCTCCTGTTTACTCGGCTGCTTAATGCCAATATCATTTGGCTCCCCAGGTAACCATTGTATGAACACACAAATTAGGAGAGGCAGTAGGCCACTTGGTCCCTCGAGACTACTCCTCCATTTAATACGATCTTGGCTAATCTGATTGTAAAAAACATAGAAGTCTAACAATAAATGCTATCTAGTTATTCATCGAAGTGGGACAATTCAAGCCTAATCTTGTGGTTGTGCTGCAATCGCACATGCCCAGTGTTTGTTATGGTTACCATGATAATTTAACAGACAATTCATCTTCCCAACCTACCCACACCCACCCAAGTTCACAGCAATTGTGAAGCTAAATTACTCTGTGCATCCTTCACCTCCTTCATTCAGCAGGAGGTGTCTTCACCACTTAGACCTCCATGTTTTGGAATTTCTTCCCTAAAATCTTGTGTTTCCTTAATTGCCATCACACAAACTAATTAGGAGCAGCGGCACTCTCAAGCTCAGTGGTATTTAATAAGACGTTCCAATTATTACAAATCTGCTTACCTTGACCTTTCACCCTCTTGCTCATCAAGCACCTCTTCTACCTCTGCCTTTAACATATTTAAAGATTATGCATGTCTCAACTAGCAAGGATAAGTTTTCCAAAGATTTCACTACACTTGTCTTAAAAACTATGACTGCTAGCTCTAAATTTTTACAGAAGTGAAAATAATCTCTCCACTTCCATCTTGTCAAAACTCCTCAAGATCCTGTACATACTAGACTTTTGCAAATCATTCACTGGACCCTCTGGATCTAAGACTTAGCAATTTCCCACCATTTAAGGATCTCAACCCGATATTCTCCAGGGCTGCTGCCTGACCCACTGAGTTACTCCAGTACTTTGCATCCTTTTGACCATTTAAGGTAATATGCTTTCCTTTTCTTTTCTAGTCCCTATGAACAAATTTACCACATTATAATCCCTGTACCCCGATCTTTGCCCGTTGTCCTGAAACCTTTGTAGCCTCCTTATGTATTTTCCACAACTCAGTCTCCTACTCATCTTTGTATCATCAGCAAATTTAACAACCATAACTTTGGTGCCTTCATGCAGATCATTGAAATAAATTGTAAAAGTTGAAGTCCCTGCACTTATCACCAGTGGCAGACCACTCATTACATCTTGTGAAAGGCTTATTTGTGTCTCGGCTCTGTTCCCAGTTAGCTAGCCAACCTTCCTTCCGCCACCCATATGTTGCTGCCTATACCGTGACCTTTTATTTTCTGCAGTAACCTTTGATTCTGCTTTTCTATGTTTCAGGTCGCGACTTATCTTCAGTTATAATGGTTTTTATTGTTCTCTGTCAGGATGTTTTTAAACCCTATTTTTTGTACCATCACGCTATCAATCCTACATTTAATAAACACTGTACAAGAGACAATAGAAGTAGAAAATGCAGGAAAAGTTCAACAAGTCGGGCAGAACTTGAAGTACATACATGCTCTTGAAATAATTAGAGGCAATCTCCTATGCAACAAAAGCAACTCTTCTATTGAAATTGAAAAGTAAAGAACTTTTACGCTGGAAACTGCATATGGTGGAAGTCTGAAATAAAACGTGAAAATGCTGGAAGCAAGCAGTAGATCAGCATCTGTAGAAAGATGCTGGGGGTGGCACGGTAGAGTCCTTTACTTTTCAATTACAAAAGAGAACGAGATATTGCTTCCAAATTCTTTAAAACGCATGTGTATCTGAGCTGTTTGTATTACTATATTCTCTTGATAATACAAGAACAGGAATAAACCACTAAGTCGCCATGGCTGACCTATACTTCTTTGGCTGACAAAAGTGCTGGAGAAACTCAGCGGGTGCAGCAGCATCTATGGAGCGAAGGAAATCGGCTCGATATTTCCTATTTCCTTCGCTCCATAGATGCTGCTGCACCCGCTGAGTTTCTCCAGCACTTTTGTCTACCTTCGATTTTCTAGCATCTACAGTTCCTTCTTATATACTTCTTTGGCTTCGTTCTTGACTCCACCAGTATTCCCTGTGTATCCATCCTGCCCCCTGGCTGTGGTGCCAGCAATAATTGTAATAAACTTTGTGCATTTCTGTTGAGTAGAGCCAGCATTTAGCGAGTCATTGGGAATCAGTGGGTGACATTTCCACTGGCTTAGTTATTATCTGACACTTCATGACTCAGGGTGATGGAAGTCACTTGGCTGATAGCTTCTCTGTAATATTGAACCTCAATTGTAATTGCAACTTGGAAAGATGGACATTGCCAAGGAGAATTGATCTCAGGTTAATATTATACAACACTGCTTGTACAGTGAAGTGTCTAGACTTTGAAGCATCTTTACCACAAGAAGCCTTATCCTGTTTGGATGTGATGATATATAAATGTTGTATTTTTTAGCTGGAATTTAACCCTTTGCTCCTCCGGCAAATGGCACTAACATTGTTTCTTTGCTGGGAACAATTCAACAAGCACTGATACAGCGTGTGGTAAAGATGCTTAGACACTTCCCGAAACAAGCACTAAGACCTGGCTTGGAAAGGTTCCACAACGACTAATGTAATGGAATATGGAATGGAATATTTAATTGTCACATGTGACAAGGCACAATGGCATTCTTTGCTTGGATACCCAATGTATACAAATAGCGGCCACCTACAGCACTGACAAAGTTACAAAAAAACATTTCCATAGGGACTGACTCCTGACCTTGAAGAGTTACATGGGGACCAACAGGAATTCAGTTCTGGCCAGGAGCTACTCCACACGGACCAACTACTGTCTCAATATGGTTCCGCAGGGACCATCTCTGGGTTTCGGTCCCACAGTCATGTGCTCCTGGCAGAGAACAGCTCGACATAGTTCAGGTCATAGTTGATAGCATCTCTGCTGATGCTTTGTGCATCTGGGAATTATTGAAAATGAAGAAGTTTGTCAGGCTGGAGGAAAGTATTGTACCTAGATGCTGAAATGAATCAGATTCATTTGTATATAGTTCTTAATTTGCAAATTGAGCATAAAACGGTTTCCTGCATATTAGACTGGAGATCGTTTCTGAATAGTTTCAGTTTAGTTCATTGTCTTGTGTAGCAAGGTACAGTGAAAAGCTTTTGTTGCGTGATATCCAGACAATACATGATTGCAATCGAGCCATTAACAGTGTATGAATGTTTAGTGCAAGATAAAGCGAACAAAGTCCAATCAAGGACAATCCAAGGGTAACCAATGAGATAGATCGTAGTTCAGGACTGCTCTCTGGTTGTGGTAGGGCGATTCAGTTGCCTGATAACAGCTGGGAAGAAACTGTCCCTGAATCTGGAGATGTGCCTTTTCACACTTCTATGCCTTAATTATGCTGCTGGCCTTGCCGAGGCAGCATGAGGTATAAATGGAATCAATGGAAGGAAGGTTGGTTTGTGTGATGGTCTGGGCTGCATCCACAATCTGTTGCAGTGTAGTGGCCATCAGGAAGTGGCTTCCTGCTCATTCATGGTCAGGTACTGTCAGCGTGCCTGATATTTGCAGAATGCCAGTCATGCAGTTAATGATGTTGTGGGTCAATTGGTGCATGTTTTCTTCTCTGCCAGTTGAAGTTTGAGCTTAGGATGGAAATTTACAACCTTTGTCCTTCACCTACAAAAATAATAGGAACATATCACCCAAGATTCAGGAGTGAGATACTAGTTAAAGGGGTTACTCTGTTGCATCAATGTCTTGCCAACAACATCACCAAGTCTCACTTTTCAATGGCCAACATATTGTTAAATAGCTGATTACAGCCTTTACAAAAAAACGTTCAAAGGTTCTCGGAGCAGAATTAGGCCATTCTGCCCATTGGGTCTAATGCGCTATACAATCATGACTGATATATTTTTCCCTCTCAACCCTATTCTGCCTTCCCATAAAGCCTGACACCCTTACTAATCGGCCCATTAAGTCTATTCCGCTATTCAATCACAGCTGATCTATCTTTCCTTCTCAACCCAATTGTTCTGCCCTCTCCCCATAATCTTTGACACTCATAGAAACATAGGAGCGCAGAAGGTTAAGGGGGGACTTGATAGAGGTCTTTAAAATGATGAGAGGGATAGACAGAGTTGACGTGGATAAGCTTTTCCCACTGAGAGTAGGGAAGTTTCAAACAAGGGGACATGACTTAAGAATTAAGGGACAGAAGTTTAGGGGTAACATGAGGGGAACTTCTTTACTCAGAGAGTGGTGGCTGTGTGGAATGAGCTTCCAGTGAAGGTGGTGGAGGCAGGTTCGTTTTTATCATTTAAAAATAAATTGGATAGTTATATGGACGGGAAAGGAATGGAGGGTTATGGTCTGAGCGCAGGTATATGGGACTAGGGGAGAATACGTGTTCGGCACGGACTAGAAGGGTCGAGATGGACTGTTTCCGTGCTGTAATTGTTATATGTTTATATTATATTATATATGGTTATATAGAAACATAGAAAATAGGTGCAGGAGTAGGCCATTCGGCCCTTCGAGCCTGCACCGCCATTCAATATGATCATGGTTGATCATCCAACTCACTATCCTGTACCTGCCTTCTCTCCATACCCCCTGATCCCTTTAGCCACAAGGGCCACATCTAACTCCCTCTTAAATATAGCCAATGAACTGGCCTCAACTACTTTCTGTGCCAGAGAATTCCACAGATTCACCACTCTCTGTGTGAAAAAAATAATTTTCATCTCGGTCCTAAAATACTTCCCCCTTATCTTTAAGCTGTGACCCCTTGTTCTGGACTTTCCCAACATCGGGAACAATCTTCCTGCATCTAGCCTGTCCAACCCCTTAAGAATTTTGTAAGTTTCTATAAGATCCCCCCTCAATCTTCTAAATTGCAGCGAGTACAAGCCGAGTCTATCCAGCCTTTCTTCATATGAAAGTCCTGCCATCCCAGAAATCAGTCTGGTGAACCTTCTCCGTACTCCCTGTATGGCAAGAATGTCTTTCCTCAGATTAGGAGACCAAAACTGTACGTTATACTCCAGGTGTGGTCTCACCAAGGCCCTGTACAACTGCAGTAGAACCTCCCTGCTCCTATACTCAAATCCTTTTGCTATGAATGCTAACATACCATTCGCTTTCTTCACTGCCTGCTGCACCTGCATGCCTACTTTCAATGACTGATGTACCATGACACCCAGGTCTCGTTGCATCTCCCCTTTACCTAATGGGCCGCCATTCAGATAATAGTCTACTTTCCTGTTCTTGCCACCAAAGTGGATAACCTCACATTTATCCACATTATACTGCATCTGCCATGCATTTGCCCACTCACCCAACCAATCCAAGTCACCTTGCAGCCTCCTAGCATCCTCCACACAGCTAACACTGCCCCCCAGCTTCGTGTCATCCGCAAACTTGGATATGTTGCATTCAATTCCCTCGTCCAAATCATGAATATATATTGTAAATAGCTGGGGTCCCAGCACTGAGCCTTGCGGTACCCCACTAGCCTGCCATTCTGAAAAGGGCCTTTACTCTTTACTCCCACTCATACTAATCAAGAACCTGCCAATCTCAGCTTTAAAAATATCCAATGACTTCTCCTCCACAGCCATCGGTGGCAATGAATTCCACAGATTCACCACCCTTCGACTAAAGAAATTCCTCGTCATCTCCTTTCTAAAGATATGTCCTTTTATTCTGAGGTTATGGCCTGGTCCTAGTCCATTATAAAGAATGAGGTTACGGAGTACTTAGAAGCACATGATAAAATAGGCTGAAGTCAGCATGGCTTTGTGAAAGGGAGATGTTGCCCGACGAACCTGTTGGAATTCTTTGAAGATGTAAATAGCAGGACAGACAAAAGGAGAGTCAGTGGATGTGGTTTACCTAGATTTTCTGAAAGTCTTTGATAAGGAGCCGCTCATGAGGCTGCAAAAGAAGATGAGAGCCTATGGTATCAAAAGGGAGATACTAGCAGGTTGTCTGCATGGCAGAAGGCAAAGAGTTGCAATAAAGGATTTTTTTTCTGGTTGGCTGCCAGTGATTAGCAGAGTTCCACAGGGGTCGGTGCTGGGGCTGCTGCTCTTCATGTTGTATATTAATGATTTGGTTGAAGGAATTGAAGGCTTTGTGGCCAAGTTTGCAGATGATACAAAGTCAGGCAGAGGGGCAGGTAGTATAGAGAAAGCTGAGACTCTGCAGAAGGACTTGTTTAGTTTAGTTTAGAGATACAGAACGGAAACAGGTCCTTCGTCCCAATAAGTCCGCACCGACCAGCAGGCCCCACACATTAACACTATCTACACACACCAGAGACAATTTTACATTTATACCAAGCCAATTCACCTACAAACCTGTACGTCTTTTGGAGTGTGGGAGGAAACCGATGATCGCGATGAAAACCCGCGCAGATCACTGGGAGAATGTACAAACTCCATCTACAGACAGCACCCATAGTCAGGATCGAACCCGGGACTCAGTCGTTGTAAGGCAGTATGCCTACCGCTGCAACACCGTGCCGCTCCACTTGGACAGGTTGGGAGTGTGGGCTAAGAAATGGCAGATGGAATACAGCGTAGCAAAATGTGGAGTTGTGGATTTTGGCAGAAGGAATATAGGTGTAGACTATTTTCTAAATGGGGAGAGAATTCATCCAAATCATTGATATAAATGATGAAGAGTAGCAGCCCTTAGTGAATCCTGTCTGCTGCAATCACTGACCATCGATAAGCCCACAGCTTCCAAAGGTTTGGGACCAAACATTGCACAAGAATCAAACAAACCAGTTTAGCACCAGCGGAAGAGGCCAGAATGGAAAAGAGAGCGCCATGATGGTTCAGTTTTACACGGCCATCGTAGAATCTGTCCTCACCTTCTCCATCATGGTCTGGTTTGGCTCAACCACCCAGCACGACATCCGGAGGCTGCAGCACATCATTCGATCAGCCGAGAAGGTTATTGGCTGCAATCTTCCCCCCCATTGATGAACTGTACACTGCAAGGGCCAGGAAGCGAGCGGGTAAGATCATCTCTGACCCCTCACACTCTGGCAACTAACTCTTTGAATCACTTCCCTCTGGAAGGCGACTCCGGACTGTCAAAGCCGACACAGCCAGACATGAAAACAGCTTTTTTCCAGTAGCAGTAGCTCTACTCAACAGCCAAAAGTCTGTAGCCTCCTTGTGCTCTGCTATTTTATTTCATTCTTCACATGTTTGAATTATAATGTTTTATTTTTAATTGTCTACTGTATATCGTGTTGTTACTTGCGAGCAAAGCACCAAGGCAAATTCCTTGTGTATTCATATTTGGCTCATAAAATGTATTCAATTCTATTCAATGTCACTCAGCCACACCAATCCCATGATGCCTCTGCTGCTGTACAGTGGCAATAATGAGTGAGAGCTCTTTCAGCAATAACTCACATCCCAGCTGTTTGCATGGCAACAATACCAGAGCTGTAAGCTCTACACACAGCTCCCAACAGGAACAATGAGGTACAGTTGAATCGGTGTGCGTTGCGCATGCCCCTTTTGCCCATTTCCATGAAATTTTACAGGGGATCCAAATGGCTTTAAAGCTACTTGCAGCCCAATTTATCTCAGCAAAATGGGGCGATCTCCAATTCCGAGGCTACCTGAAGTGGTTTGAAAACAACATTGGAAACTCAGATCATTGCCCTGCTCTGTGCAAAGCCAATTATAATGAGCTCACTGCTGTCTGAACAGTGAGATCAGCTCTCAGGACTGGGAATTGAAGTGGTGTTCTGAATGAGCAGCTTTTTTTTGTTGATAATAACAAAATAGAATTTAAATGACTGTTTCATATTTATTTGCTTGTGGTTTCAGTGGAAGCTTTTAGTTTATTGTTGTATCTGACTGAGATGACAGATAAAAATCCCATTTAAATAAGTAGCAAATTTGTGCGATGTCTCAAAAGGAACAATGGTCACTTGCAGGTCATTCACTGTCAGTTGCTAAATGGTTATTGCTTTCCATTTTAGTCTAGATGTGACATTGCTGTTTTTAAGAATATTAACAAAAACAATGCATCTACACGTATAAGTCCTGTGCCCTACAGACAACTGAGATTCCATATCCAGCAGAAGGAGATAAAAGTTGTCAGTCGAAAATGAAAGAACGTTCTTTCCTGTTCTCCCTCCTTGTGTTCAGGCGAGATAAACTACAGTGGAGTTTGAGAGCTGTACCATTTTGCTGCTGGCAGGGACTTTAATTGGTATAATGCAGATTTTTTTTTTGATCAGCACCGATTATTCTGCTTATCTATCCTCACTATCAGAGTTTGTGATGAAAAAGCCTTTGGTGAAACATAGATGTCGTGTTTCCCAGTAAAGCAATATGGCGATTGACATCTGAAAGAAAAAGTCTGATTTACCAGCCTTTAATTGATTACATTGAGGGCTAAGTAACAATCCAGACCCAACCGATTTGTAAAATTGCTTAAAATGCAGTCTTTTTGTGATTGTATTATATAAATCTATTCAGGCCACTGGAAAGACTTTGTTCATCTTCTGAGATACTTGGGTATTTGTAACTGTTAAATCTATCTTGTTGTGCTTATGCAGTAGTTAGTAGATGAACTGGTAGGGTAAAGATTAATAACCAGTTGCACTGCTATCAGTGCCTGCTTGTCGATTTTCTGGGATTGGGCTGTCTATTCAGCATGAAAATTATTGATTAAATAAAACTTGTTATTAGGGCAGGGTGTGATCCATAATCACAAACAGTAGTGGACATCGTTCTTCCCAAGCAACACTCATGCATCAAAATCTTCCACAATATTTCATGTCACCTGCTCTCTTTTACTTTGTTCTACTGGTGTAGAAAGAAACACATAGTCTTATTTCGCCTCGCAACCTTTGCTTTCTCAAAAGATACTGATGTCCCATCTCAGCCAATACTGCAATTGCCAGCAAACCTTCCTAAGGCAGGCAAAGCACGAATATATCGAATACAATCACACTTCATTCAGGAAATCTGCAATACCTAGTCCCTATTCAAATTATGTTTCTAATACTATTTCCTCCCTCTGTGACCGAGTTAAATAGTTGGAAATAAAAGCATAAAATGATGGAAGCACTCGGCAGTTTGAGCAGCATCTTTCGAAAGAGAAATGGGGTTAATATGTTTTTAGCTTTTAGTTTACTTTAGTTTAGAGATACAGGGCCTACAGATTAGAGATACAGGTTTAGTTTGTAGATGCATGTGGAAACAGGCCCTTCGGCCCATCAAGTCCACACCGACCAGCGATCCCCACACACTTGCACTATATTTTACACACTAGGGACAATTTACATTAATACCAAGCCATTAACCTACAAACCTGTACGTGGTTGCAGTGTGGGAGGAAACCGAAGATCTCGGAGAAAACCCACGCAGGTCACGGGGAGAACATACAAACTCTGTACAGACAGCACCTATAGTTAGGATTGAACTCGGGTCTCAGGCGCTGTAAGGCAGCAACTCTACCACTGCGCCACCATGCCACCCTGGTCAAAGATTGTTTTTCAGTCTGACCCTGCATAATCTGCTGATTGGTTCCAGCATTTTCAATTTTTATTTCTTATTTCTAGCATCAGCATTTTTAAATTTTCATTTATTGGTGTGTAGTTTGGACTCATATAAAATAATACTAATCCCATTAGGATTACACTGTGGAGGATATTTTTTGTAACTTTATTTTGATTGACCTTTTAACTTTACATTTTGTATTTTTCAATATGATGTTACATATTTAACAATTGGAGAGTGTGTATGTGGCTGTATGTGTGCGTGCATGTTGCCCATTTGTGTTGTGGCGTTTTAGGCTCTAAAATGGTTTCCATTCCAAATGGACAAGTGAAATGTAACTCCTTGTTTATATTTCAGTCTGACCCTGCATAATCTGCTGATTGGTTCCAGCATTTTCAATTTTTATTTCTTATTTCTAGCATCAGCATTTTAAAATTTTCATTTATTGGTGTGTAGTTTGGACTCATGTAAAATAATACTAATCCCATTAGGATTACACTGTGGAGGATATTTTTTGTAACTTTCTTTTGATTGACCTTGATTGTCTTTTATTAAACTGCAAATAATTTCCTACAAATGTAATTCACAACAAAGGCATTCTCAAATTTTAAATGGTTTTATATAATGCAACTATCTTCACTAAATTATATTTTGAGTAAAATGTGTTTGCTAATAAAACGTTGATATATTTTAAGTCCACTTAAAAGGTATGATATAGGCAATATACTTGTAGCCATTGCACATAAATCATTATTATTTGCTAACAGTCTTGGTACTTGAAAAGAGTGTTATTATCCTGATGCTTCGAAAATAGTTTGAACAATTGATAACATAATGATGGAGAACGCTTTCCTGGGATAATGACTCATGGATCTGTAATGGGACATATTCTGCTACTTCAGAATTTTTATCGAGATGGTTCTAACTTCAAATTAAGAAGCAAGATGAGGCATTTCATAGAGAGTTGTGAGTGTGTGGAATTCTCTGCCTCAGATGGAGGCTGGTTCTCTGGATGCTTTTAAGAGAGTTAGATAGAGCTCTTAGGGATAGCGGAGTTAATGGATATGGGGAGAAGACAGGAACAGGGTACTGATTGTGGATGATCACATTGAATGGCGGTGCTGGCTCGAAGGGCCAAATGGCCTACTCCTGCACCTATTGTCTATTGTCTATTAAGACCTTTGAGGCTGAATGACCATTGAGCTCAGTTCCACTTGCCTCCTCAGCAAATCTCGATCAGCTGGCTAACAGGGGTGCTGTCGAAAGCCATAGAAAGATATATGTATATATATAAACTGTTAGTTAGATTTTTCAGACTTTCCTTCCAGCTTCTGATTCTCCCTCTCTATATATATATAATGGAGAGAGAGAGAGAGAGAGAGAATCAGATAGAAGAAGCTGGAAGGAAAGTCTGAAAAACCTAACTAACAGTTTCCTGACTGCAGTCTGAAGACTGTATGCACGTAAATATATTTATTTATTACTCATATTCTACGTTGCTCTTCTAGCGAGATGCTAACTGCATTTCATTGTCTCTGTACTGTACACTGCACAATGACAATAACTTTGAATCTGAATCTGAAGAAGGATCCTGATCCGATACGTCACCTATACATTTCATCCACAGATGCTCCCCGACCCGCTGAGTTCCTCCAGCCCTTTGTGTTTGACTCAAGGCTCCAGCATCTGTAGTTTTTTTTGTCTCCAGGGTGCTTTTAAATTTGCTTTTAAAAATGCTGTTATTCATCGGGTTGCCATTTCCAGACTTTTAGCTAAAAGAATTTTGGTAACATGACATGAGGCCAGGAGAAAGGTTGAGATAGTTCTCTCCCATCATTTAGAACATAGAACAGTAAAGGAACAGATCCTTCAGCACACCATGAAACTGCCAGCTATGTTGCCAATGTAAACTAATTGCATCTGCCTGTACATGGTCGCGATACCTCCATTCCCTGCCGATCTCATGCCTGTCCAAATGCCTCTGAATCATTACTCTCATATCTGTTTCCAGCATCTAACCGCAGCACATTCCAGGCACCTACCACTCTCAGTGATTAATATGGGTATCTAGGGGAGAAGGCAGGAGAATGGGTTTAGGAGGGAGAGATAGATCAGCCATGATTGAATGGTGGTGTAGACTTGATGGGCCGAATGGCCTAATTCTGCTCCTATCACTTATGGTTCTAGGTACCTACCACTCTCTGTGTTCCAGGGACCAAACACTCTCTGTGTTCCGTCTCTTCTCTTCAACCTATGTGCTCTAGTATTTCACATTTCCATCATAGGAGAAAGACTTGGACTGTTTACCCTGCCAATGCCTCTCATAAATGTATCGGCTCACTAATCGGCCTCCAGTGCTCCAGAGAGAACAATCAACGTTTGTCCACAGTACAAACGCACTGTGAAATTATTTTCTTACAAACAGCCCAACAGAGTATCACCATTATCCATCCCCAATTAGCAGTTGTATAGAAGTAGTCTACTGGTGCCTTGGTTTGGCACCATTTTCCAAGTCCAGTCCATGCTCAAGTGGTTATGAGCGGTGCCCGATTCTGGCAAGCCCCAGACTGCTGAGCACCTCCAGCCATCGCCTTCCTTGGTCAACCAGCAACTGACATCCTCTCCTCACCTGTCCACCTTTGTACCCCGGGGACACCTACTACAGCTGACTTTAATGGGGTAGTCCAGGCCCCGGTTCCCTCTCCTCCCCTACCAGCCTTGCTCCACTCCCACCGGGTCTGTCGCCAGTTCCATCTTCCTTGCTTCTGGAGGCCATGGACCGCTGGGTCTTGTGTTCGGTGTGATCCACTGCGTCGTGTGATCCATTGGGTCTTGTGTTCCATGTGATCCACTGAGCCTTGTGTTTGTTGTGATCCACTGATTCCTGTGCTCGGTGTGATCCACTAGGTCTTATGTTCGGTGTGATCCACTAGGTTTTGTGTTCGGTGTGATCCACTGATTCTTATGTTCGGTGTGATCCACTAGGTCTTGCGTGCAGCTTCCTCCGTAAGCCACAGCACCCACTGGGATCCCTTCACCACTGCGAAGCAACCTCTAGGATCCCTTCAGCTGCGCACGGCACACTCTGTGTAACCCTCCGCGACTTCTGGACCCTCTGGACCAGCTTACCCTGAGGGACATTGATGGGGAAATGGCTGCTCTTCACTGGGCTCTTTCCAAAATTCCAATATGGGAGACCATCATGAAGCTTCCAATCCTCCAGCTTCCTAGAATTATGCAGAGAGACCTTAAAACAATTTGCTAAATATCTGTAACCGTACAAAAATGTTTTTAAATGTGCTATAATTCTAAAAAAAATGTTGCCTGCACGAATCTTCACAAGGTTAGAGCTGGTGCCGGCAAAGCTGCAGTTTATTTCAGTTCTTCCTTTTTACAAAGGCTGCACTGTTGAATAAACCAATAACTTTAATTTAATTCCTTGCTGAATTGCTATGGAAACATTGTTTAAAGAGTCTTCTCACTGGCAGTTTCCTGACTCAGGCTCAACTTTGCTGCCAGTTCATTTCAGTTAAGCTTTGATTCTCATTCCATTCACACTTGCGCGGTTGTAAAATGATGTTTGTTTCATAGAGATTCAATGATGAGAAAATTGGTCAAAACATTCACGCTGTTGAAATAAATTGTTATTTATGGCATGTAACCAATGAAGCTGCAGTTATTTCCATGTGTTTGATTTACTCAGATCATGAAACTCTGATTTATACAGATACATGGAACGCATACACTTAGGACCAAAGATTAAAAATAACTCTGGATTCCCTCAGTGATTCGACAAATGAGTTGGCGCATGAGAGGATTGGTATCAAAATGGAACAATAGAGGACAGAAAAAGAGCTGTGACCACAATTTACCTGTGACTGTTGTTTTAAACAGTTACACAATTAATCTTCTGATTATCCCTTCAAACCTCTCTTCTACAGTATACATCGTGTTATCACACAAGATTCAAGTTTAATCTATTCCCAACTTGCTTTCTGATAGACACAAAGTGTTGGAGTAACTCAGCGGGTGAGGCAGCATCTCTGGAGAGAAGGAATGGGTGACGTTTCGGGTCAAGACCCTTCTTCAGACTGTTGTCAGGGGAGGGAGCGGGACAAAGATAGAATGTAGATGGAGAAAGTAAGACTAGTGGGAGAACTGGGAGGGGGGAGGGGACAGAGAGGGAAAGTAAGGGCTATCTGAAGTTAGAGAAATCAATGTTCTTACTGCTGGGGTGTAAACTACCCAAGCGAATTGTGAGGTGATATTCCTCCACTTTGCGCTGGGCCTCACTCTGACAATGGAAGAGGCCCAGGACAGAAAGGTCAGATTGGGAATGGGAGGGGGAGTTGAAGTGCTGAGCCACCGGGAGATCAGGTAGGTTAAGACGGACTGAGCGGAGGTGTTCAGCAAAACGATCGCCGAGCCTGCGCTTTGTCTCGCCGATGTAGAGAAGTTGACACCTGGAACGGAGAATACAGTAGATGAGGTTGGAGGAGGCGCAGGTGAACCTCTGCCTCACCTGGAAAGACTGTTTGGGTCCTTGGATGGAGTCGAGGGGGGAGGTAAAGGGACAGGTGTTGCATCTCCTGCGGTTACAGGGGAAGGTATCTGGGGAGGGGGTGGTTTGGGTGGGAAGGGACGAGTTGACTAGGGAGTTTCGGAGGGAACGGTCTCTGCAGAAAGCAGTAAGGGGTGAAGATGAGAAGATGTGGCCAGTAGTGGGGTCCGGTTGGATAGTGTATGTTTCTGTGCATTACTTGTTGTTTTAAAAAAATGCCTCCTCCTATCTTAAATCGTTCTTCTCTGATTAGTAATTTTTTTTTCGAGTGGGAACAATTATTCTTTAGGTAATAGAATCATTTTAAATTTGAACGCTTCCAGTAAATTTCTCCTGACCCTTGAGAGGTCAAGTTCCTCTCTGTTCAGCCATTAATCCCAGGAACCTCCAATCTGTTAACGTTCATTTTGTAAAATGTTTCAAAATGCTCTCTGAAAATCCACTGAATAACCATTTTCCCTTCGCCAGCTCTATCTATTATTACACTCAGGTTTGTCAAACGTAATTTATCTTCAAGAAGACACGGTGGCGGCCGTGTGGCGCAGCGGCAGAGTTGCTGCCTTACAGAGCCAGAGACCCGGATTTGATCCAGATTACGGGTGCTGTCTGTACGGAGTTTGTACATTCTCCCTGTGACCGCGTGGGTTTTCTCCAGGTGCTCAAGTTTCCTCCCACATTCCAAAGACGTGCAGGTTTGTAGGTTAATTGGCTTTGGTAAAAAATTATAAATTGTCCTTAGTGTAGGACAGTGTAGGATATGTGTAGGATAGTGCTAGTGTACGGGGTGATCGCTGGTCGGCACGGCATCCGTGGGCTGAAGGGCCTGTTTCCGTGCTGTATCTCTAAACTAAGATAATTCACATGAGTGGTCTATGCCAGCCAATCCCTAAAGGAAATTGGGGGGGTCGTGTTCTGTTGACTGGAAAATAAATTATAATCCCTTCTTTGCAGCTTAAAACTGCCAGTTATTTTTGTTTTACTTGTTTGTGCAATGTAAAAATGAATTGGCCTTTCTTTTTGATCAATTGATGTACTATGCTGTGCAGGGAACCATTGGTGCTAATAACTCCATTGTCACATATTATGACAGGGAGAGGAGTGGGTGGGGTTCAGAGAGTTGATTTATGGATTCAACTGTCTCTTTGTGAAGCCTACAAAACATTTGTAAAAGAGATGAGAAAGCAAGTCAAAAGGAAGGAAAATCAAAATTGTATATATTTATGCATGGCATTTTTGTAGAAAAATTGCTCACACTCCTCCATCACATTTCCTGGATACATTCCATCTCTTCAGCAGGACCAACTCACAAGAAATGGTAGCACAGTTGTTCATAGGCAGACTGGAGAAACATTGGAAGCCTCAGTATTGACTCCAAATCGCATGTGGTCTCACGGGGTCATGTCATAGAAACATAGACAATGGAGGAGGCCATTTGGTATTTCGAGCCAACACCGCCATTCATTGTGATCATGACTGATCATCCACAATCAGTACCCCGTTCCTGCCTTCCCCCCATATCACACGTGGGAAGGAAACCTCTCCCTGATTACCAACTACAGGGGTAATC
Source organism: Amblyraja radiata (assembly GCF_010909765.2). Lineage (NCBI taxonomy): Eukaryota > Metazoa > Chordata > Chondrichthyes > Rajiformes > Rajidae > Amblyraja > Amblyraja radiata. Next base: position 96,929,249 of record NC_045959.1, on the reverse strand, counting down.
CTCCATCAGCTGATGTCTTTGCGGCTGCAATGAGTGAACCAACTTGAGGATAAGTTTAACTGACCGTGTCCTCTCTGATCCATTGGTGGCAAAATAATCTGTCCACTGGTAGAAATGACCACCACACAGCACTTAGAAACATAGAAAATAGGTGCAGGAGAAGGCCATTTGGCCCTTCGAGCCTGCACCGCCATTCAATATGATCATGGCTGATCATCCAACTTAGTATCCTGTGCCTGCCTTCTCTCCATACCCCCTGATCCCTTTAGCCACAAGGGCCACATCTAACTCCCTCTTGAATATAGCAACTCCCTCTTAAATATAGCGAAGATTGTGGAGCTCCTCAAATATAGTGGAACTTGTGGAGATTGAGTCCTATCTTCACACTGAGGACACCCTCTACCATATCATGTGGCATCACACAGATTCAAAACAGCTGATAACTGAATCTATGAAGTACTGTGAATCATATTAACAGAAGTGTACACTTTTGCAATCAGACCTCATGACTCCACATAATCTTCACTCTACCATTACTATCAACCCTGGTTTAATAAGTGTGATGGGCAATACAAAACTTATTGCATGCAAACAGGAAAAAAAAGCAATAGACAGAACTAAATTATATTCCAACCAATGGGCCAGATCAACACACTATGGTTCTGCCACAATTAGTCAGGAAAGGTGGTGGACAAGCAAACAGCTAACTGAAGGAGGAGGTTCCAGAATGTCCCCATTCTCAACAATGCTAAGACACATATGAGCACTGAAGACAAAGGCAACCATGTTCAGCCAGAAGGGCCAAATAGATGATGCATCCAGACCTCCTCCTGAAATCTCTACCATCACAAAAGCCAATTCGATTCAATTCAAAGGTCACAAAGTGTTGGAGTAACTCAATGGGTCAGGCAGCATTTCTGGAGGACATGGATAGGTGATGTTTCAAGTCATAGAAACATAGAAACATAGAAAATAGGTGCAGGAGTAGGCTATTCGGCCCTTCGAGCCTGCACCGCCATTCGATATGATCATGGCTGATCATCCAACTCAGTATCCCATCCCTGCCTTCTCTCCATACCCCCTGATCCCTTTAGCCACAAGGGCCACATCTAACTCCCTCTTAAATATAGCCAATGAACTGGCCTCAACTACCTTCAGTGGCAGAGAATTCCACAGATTCACCACTCTCTGTGTGAAAAATGATTTTCTCATCTCGGTCCTAAAAGACTTCCCTCTTATCTTTAAACTGTGACCCCTAGTTCTGGACTTCCCCAACATTGGGAATAATCTTCCTGCATCTAGCCTGTCCAACCCCTTAAGAATTTTGTAAGTTTCTATAAGTCAGGACCCTTCTTCGGACCCTTCTTCAGTTTCAATTCATGTGATATCAAGTAATTGTTGAGTGCACCAGACACAGCAAAGATTAAGAGACCAAACAACATCCCAGTGTTGTACTCAAGATCTGTGCTCCATTAGTAGCTGCAAAGTACAGCTGCAACATTAGTATCTGTCTGACAATGTGGAATATTACCAAAATATGTTCTGGTCATGAAAAGCAGAACAAATCTAATCCAGCTCACTACTGCTCATGCATTCTATGCACATACATCAGTAAAATGATGGCGGATTCATATCACTTATGGTGATATGAATCCTCCAAACCATTCTTTAATTTTAACAACAACTATTGTTATTCTGGCGTAGAACTTCTGAGATATTTTATTTTGCCTGTTTCTCATAAATTATCTCAGTTTTCAGAAATAGCGTTTTTGTTTCTTTTCGATGATGCCCTGCAATTCTTGAGCACTTTATTTAAGTTGGTAACTCTCATCTGAGGATTGGTGAACTGAAACAATGCTTTAAATGATTTTGTAAATATATTTAACGAACAAGACTGCAGGCCAGATGCTGAAAAGAAAGATCAATGCAGATGGATATTTGATGTTTGCTTTGGACTTAGTTGGCTGAAGGACCTGTTTCTGTGCTGTCTGATCTGTGCCACTACTGATACCCTCAGCACATGTATGCTCTGGGCTGAGATTTTGATACATGACTGTAATACCTTTAAAATAGGGTCAGACCCTTCTCAATGCCCTTCTCTCCCTAGAGGTCAAGAGGTCCTACCCAATGCTCCACATTCAACTGTATTCCCCAATCTTAAAGGCTCTCCATCTAATTGTTTTTTTGATGTTGTTTATTGTTCACTTTGTGATGCCAGTGATGAGCTCCACAGGACTGAAAATATTGCATTTGCGGCACTTCAGATCTTTCAAAGCTTTTCATGACTAACAAAACATCTAAAATGTGTCAGCATTCTTGTAAGCAATGCTGGCGATCTAACTTGAGTGCTCCCACATAATTCAAAGGAGTTTGAATGGTCATTTAACTAAATTTGGAACAGGGAATGAAGAGAGGAATGTTGGCCTGGGTATTAGAGAATATGACAACAAACTGTTTTACAAAGTGCAATAGAACCGTTTGCATCCACTTGCCTGAGTCTATGTTGACTGAAACTGCGGATACTGGAATCTTAAGCAAAGTACAAAGAGTGGGAGGAATTCAGCTGGTCAGGAAACATCTGTGGAGGGAATGGACAGATAATGTTTCAGTCGAGGCCCTTCTTCAGACGTATGATGGTTTGGAAGATGGTGGCCTGGTGTTCGTCAGTGGGGTCATGGTCAAAGGGTGGTAGTTGTCCGAGAGTTGTCGCCTGGCCTCAGTACGGTATTGATCCATCCACAATTGCACCTCCCATGTCAGTAGATTTGATGATATTATTGGGATTGGCACTGAAGGAGTGGAGGGCTGTACGATTGGAGGGTTGAGATTGTAGCGGGTATGAATGGAGAAGTCAAGACTGTCATCAGTAAGGTCTTGGCCAAGTCTGAAGAAGGGCCCCGACCTGAAGAACTATCCATTCCCTCACACATGCTGCCCGATAAGTTAAGTTACTCGAGTACTTTGTTTTTTTGCTGTATGTCGACTGAGTCTTTTTCCACTTTGTTTGAGTCCATGTGCAAGTGATGCTGCTGCAAGTAAGAAATCCACTGTTCCTGTCTCCACTTGCATATGACAACAAACTTGATGTGAAATATAACTTTCTTTAGTCAGAGGGTGGTGAATCTGTGGAAGTCTTCGCCACAGAAGGCTGTGGAGGCCAAGCCTGTGGATATATTTAGGAGGAGAATGGGGTTAGGAGGGAGAGATAGATCAGCCATGATTGAATGGCAGAGTAGTTTTGATTGGCTGAATGGCCTAATTCTGCTCCTACTACTTATGATCATATGAACCCCACATTTCACACGTGTCCTTTAAAGAGTGTCACCACAAACAAACAATACCCTTTCAACTCCTCAGGCAGGCTGGTAAGGCCTGACTGCAATGATGACAGAGGCCATCAATGAGGCAGAGGAACCTGATGAAAAGCAGTGCACACTGACAGATGCTTCCTTGAGCAAACAGCACTTACAAGGAAATGTCTAAAGACAAGAGTGCTACAAATAAATGTGCTGAGGGGAACCTTGCAATGCAGGCAAATGCCTCTTCCGTCTATGAATGCAAACGTTTTATTAATCAAAAATGGAAGATTCCCCACTCGGCTCGATGGTGCTGAACTAAGCTGCAGAGTGACATGTGCGACGCATCACAGCAGAGGCAGCTTGCAAGGATTCTGAAATAAGGTTTCTGTGAGTGAGGGAGACTCTTGTTGCAGACTCTGAGAGAAGTGCACATACTTGTTTGTCTATCGATTTTTGGAACTGGCAAAAGGCGAGTAATCATATATGGTGTAAATTATTAAATTGGCATCAGGTTGTTTTGAAGAAGGGTTACGGCCCGAAACGTTGCCTATCTCCTTCGCTCCATGGATGCTGCTGCACCCGCTGAGTTTCTCCAGCATTTTTGTGTACCTTTGATTTTCCAGCATCTGCAGTTTCTTCTTAAACAGGTTGTTTTCTTATTTGTTTGTGTGTTGTTCCACTGTTTTTGCAGTATAGTCACCAACATATTACAGCAGCAGATGTTGAGAAAGAAATTGGGCTCTGGCTTTAGAAGAATAAAGCTGAAGCTTTTTAACCACACGGGTTTCAGTGTGTGCTCGGATATCCTAACCAAAGATGCGCAGGTAGTTCGGTTAAATGGCCAATGTAAATTGCCCCAAGTGTGGATTGATGGTAGAATGTTGAGAAAAGTCGGTGAGAATGTGCGGAGAATGAAGAGTGGGATGAATGTGAGATGAGTGTGATTGGGTGGTTGACTGTTGGTGCGAAGGGCCTGTTACCCCCCCCCCCCCCCCCCCCGTACTAACTACATGGCCATGAAATTGCTGAATATCCGGCAGTGTGTGGAAGAATGTCCACAGATAATTCTTTAGACCAAAAGTGATAAGAGAAGCATCCTTCATAAAGAATGACATCTGTTTACCATGGAGCAGGTCAGGAAGAGCGTGGTATTGACAGCACCTAACAACACTTAATCCATTGTTTAAAATTGCTTTGCCTGACAGCATTTCTAAGTCCTCCAACACCTGGCACCTCTTTGTTAAAGTGAAGTACACATGCGCTATGGGGGAAATATGGCAAGAATTTAGAAGCTCATGAATATGCAGATCCAGAAAATGCTTTGGTCTAGATTTTCCTAAGATGCCTGCACTCATTGTCCTTGTTACCCATTCCATCAGAGACTCCCTTGCTGGATTCAGAAAGATAATCTCATCTGTGCCAGGGGACTTGGAGCTACTTTACGTGGTCCTGAATGGGGCAGGACCTTGAATAGCACAATTCAAGTATGTGGGCCGGAATAAGCCCTACCCTCAGAACTCCTTTGGGTTGCTTTTGTCTTGATTTGTTTGTTTGCATAAAAGATATTGTGTGCAATTAAAGGGGCTGTCCCACTTGGGCGACCTAATCCGCGAGTTCTGGCCAGTTTGCCCTCTTCTCATACTCGCAGCATGGTTGACACGAGGTCGTAGGAGGTCTTTGTAACTCTCCTTCATGCTCGAGAGTAGTACCCGTGTACTCGAGGCCTCAGCTAGGTCGCGGCGTATTTTTCAACATGTAAAAAAGGTCGCCTTGGAAAAAATCGATACTTTTTTTACTCGTAGGTTTAGTCGTAGTAGGTCGGCATGTTAGTCGTAGGTAATCGAGGGTAGTCGAAGGTAATCAAAGGTAGTCGTAGATAGTCTTCATCATAGTCGAAGGGAGGTCGAAGGAGATTGAAGGAGGTCGTCTTCACTCTCCACTATTCGGTGTCCAATTTTTCCGAAGTTAGTCGTAGCTAGTCGAAGCAAGTCTTCTACATAGTCGAACGAGGTCTTCTACATGACGTTTTTTAAAACTCTCCTAAACTCTACTAAACTCGCCAATTTGGTCGCCCAAGTGGGACAGCCCCTTTATAGTCTATATAACGTGTGTAAATTTATATGTTGTGTGTTTGAGTCTATGAGCTTGTCATGCTGCTGCAAACAAGATTTTTACTGCACCCTATGCTTCACTGTACTTGTGCTTGTGATAACGACTTGACCTGATTGACGCGTCTTTAACTTTTAACAAGGCTCCGTCCCTTCTTTGATGATAGTTAAATCTATCAAGATTTTTCTAGTTATTTGACATTTTTAAGATTATTTGTTTTAAAAATCAACTATAACTATCAAAAAGCATTGAATGACACAGAAATAGTTTAGTTTAGTTTGGAGGTACAGCACGGAAACAGGCCCTTCGGCCAACCGAGTCCTCACCGACCAGCACACTAGCACTATCCTACACACACTAGGGACAATTTACAATTAAACCAAGCCAATTAACCCGGAGAAAACCCCCGGAGGTCACGGGAAGAAGACGGTACAAACTCCACATAGACACCACCTGTGGTCAGGATTGAACCCGGGTCTCTGGCGCAAGTCTAATGCTGTACCACAGTTCCGTTCAATAATTTGAATGTTTTTGTCTTGCCCAGATCCCTACAACCTACAAGCAAATGAATGGGCATGTGGGTCCTTCACCTGGTCTAACTTAGTGCAGGATCCAAGTCAGATCTCATTGCATGAATGCTGGCCAACTGCAGCAAACTCCTGCCCCACCACTGGATTTCATGGGGAGTTTTCCAGTGGAGTGCATCTGCAAAGTGGTCATTAAATGCAAGACGAGCACATTTATACAGGAGTCCTGAAACAGACTGACTTCTATGCTGAAGACTTCCTGCCTTTCCAAACAGAACTGCTGAGAAAATCAGGCATAAAATCCAGGTTTAACACAAAAGTGAAACTGATGAGCCCTCTTCTGGTACACTTATAGCACTGCAAGCTTCACTTCCTTTTCGCAATGTTGTTATATTTTCCCAACCAGTGTTTCAATAATAAACCCCTGAAGCAACTGATTCACATTTAGAAGGAGTGAGCATCCTGACAGATTTTCTTGGTATTAAGGCAGAATTCTTTACGTCTTATATTATATCTTCACACTCCCACAGACAGAACATAGAACAATGCAACATAGCAACATGCGATGCCCTTCATCGCACCATCTACACTGACCAGCATGCTAAATTAAACTAATCCCACATGGTATGTATCGCTCTAATCCCTGGCTATTCATGTCCCTGTTTAAGTGCTTCTTAAACATAGCTATCATATCTGCTTTCATCATCTCCCCTGGCAGCATGTTCCAAGCACCTACCATCCTCTGTGTAAAAAAACTTGCCTTGTAAACTTTTCAATTCTCTCCCTCTTACCTTAAATCTGTGGCCTCAAGCATTTGACATTTCGACCCTGGGAAATAGACTCCGACTCTCCTGTCTCACATAATTTTGCTTACTTCTATCAGGGTGCCCTTCAGCCTCTAATGCTTGATAAACAATCCAAGTTTGCCCAACCTTTCCTTGTCGCGAATAATCTTTAACACTGACAACCTCCTTGTGAACCTTCTCCAAGACCAACACTATCCTTTTTGTAATGTGATGACCAGAACAGTAATGGAGCACAAAATACTCCAAATGTGGCTTCACCTAAGTTTTATAGTGCTACCACATGACCCGCGAGCTTTTATACTCAGGAATTGAGTCTAAACCCCAAAGAATTGTCTTCATCACTTCTTAATGAAAAGTGTTTGACCAGTGAGTTTACAAAGAAGGAAAGATTATTGTGGTCTTGCTATCTAGTATTACTGATTATTAATTATTGATTGTTGTATATTTTATTGTCATGTTATTGCAACAGCTAATAGCTTTGTTATTCAATTCCTGGTAAATATCACAATTAAACACTCTTGACTCTTGATGTGTCTTATATTTTGATTGAGATTAGAATTTCAATTAGATTAAGATCCCAAAATGTTTCAGATCTCGAAGGGCCGAATGGCCTACTCCTGCACCTATTTTCTATGTTTTCTATCCAGGGAAAGGATTGTGTGTCAAATTGAAGGAGACATGGCAGCTGGTTTACACAAAATTAGTTCCTATAAACAACCAGTTAATGACCAGAGTACTTGAATTTGCAAGGTTCACCGCAGGGTAAGGACTGGCCAGTTACCTCTCCTCTCCTCTTCTTTAAAATAGTACCATAGAATCTTTTGCATCTTTCTGAGAGGAAAGTTGGGCCCTCTGTTTAATTGCACTTCTGACAATGCAACACTCCCTCAGTAAAGGAGAGTTACCTTAGATTTTTTGTTTTAAGAATCTGGAATGGGCCTTAGCTGCTATTATTTTGATTTGAAATCAAGGGTGCTTTCCAACAGTGCAAAAAAAAAACATGGGACGGCATAGACAATATGTGCAGCAGTAGGCCATTCGGCCCTTCGAGTCAGCACCACCATTCAATGTGATCATGGCTGATCAGTCCCAATCAGTACCCCGTTCCTGCCTTCTCCCTATATCTTCTGACTCCGCTATCTTCAAGAGCCCTATCTGGCTCTCTCTTGAAAGTATCCATAGCATTGTGGCGCAGTGCTAGAATTGCTGCCTTCCAGTGCCAGGGACCTGGTTTGATCATGACTACAGAAGCTGTGTGATGGAGTTTGTACATTCTCCTCCCACATTCTAAAGATGTACAGGTTTGTAGGTTAATTGGCTTGGTATAAATGTAAATTGTCCCTAGTGTGTGTAGGGTATTGTTAATGCATGGGGATCGCTGGCCGGTGCAGATTTGGTGGGCCATAGGGCCTGTTTCCGCGCTGTATCTCTAAATAAAACTAAAAAATAAATGAGTGATGTTTAAAAATAATGAATTAAATGATGTAATAATATGGATAGGTTGTAAGACGGTGGATATTTACTTGCAATATTTGCAAAACAATGACAGGGTGGATTTTCAGAGACTTCAGTACCGATCCTGAGAAAAGGGCAGGTATGATCATTAATGCCAGTTCTGTTTATTTTCAATCAAAGTTACAATGAACAGAACTGAGAAACTTGGAGGACATCCTTTTACACTGAAGTAAAGATGATCATCCAAGAATCAGAATTTTGTAAAGTTGAAATAAATTGATAGAGACACAAGGAACTGCAGATGCTGATTTGCAAAAGTGTTGGAGTAACTCAACGGGTCAGGTAGCATCACTGGAAAACATGGATAGGTGACATTTCCGGGCCCTTCAGCTTGATAAGTTTTGCTACTCACAGAACACGTTGTACGAAGTCTAAACACTTATTTGCAGACAAGGTGTCAAGATGTCCACTGATATTCTGCCTGTTTATTCTCTAATCAGCACATTAACAATGACCACATCCACGGAGAGAAGAAAGAGTTTGTGTGCCGGTGGTTGGAATGCTCTCGAGAACAGAAGCCATTCAAAGCCCAGTACATGCTTGTGGTACATATGAGGCGACATACTGGGGAGAAGCCGCACAAGTGCACTGTGAGTTTGTTCATGGAGTTTTTGCCTTCGTCATTATTCTCCAAAGGCCACTGTCCTATCACCGATAAAAGTGATTCTCACCATTGTATATTCTAATGTCTATTTTCACTGTTGCATTCTATCTGGTTAAGCGCTTTTTTCAAGTCTATCCAACACAGCAAAACAGTATATTTTTCTCCTTGACTTATTCCAGGAATAATGAGTAATTTTGTGCTTCCATTTCTTACTTTGGTTTTATCAGGTGGCTACTGGCTAAAATGTCAGACCTCAGTTTAATTTAGTTTAGTTTACAATTGTTACGTGTACTGATATACAGTGATAAGCTTTTTAATTGCCTGCTATCCAGTAAAATAAAATACTAAACATGATTACAATCAAGCCATCCACATTGTACAGATCTAGGATAAAGGGTATAACATTTAGTAGCAATGTTACAAAATGTTGAGATTTTAAAAAGCAAGTCTGCAATTTATCCCACAAGCATAAAATAAATTTAATTTGACACCTAATTCACTTTCATATCTTCAGTATTAAATAAGTTATGGCCATTTTCACACTCAGAAATTAGCATCTTGTTCCCTATTGCTTTTCCATTGACTTAACACAAAAGCTGTGATCAAGGACAGTCAAATGGCCATAACTTTATTAAAAATTAAGAGAACTGAAAGAAATGTTCAGTTATTCTAGATTGAAGTATTCTGAAACAAATATTAAACAATCTTACTTGGATGACCTGAAATTAAAGCATATAATGAGTTAGTTACCCAATTGTAGCTAATTCCAAAATTCAATTACTAGATCTAAACATCTATCCATTTCTTAAGAAAAGATTTACATTTCTAAATAGCCCAAGTGTCCAAAGAACATTCACACAAGAATTCACAATAAAACATGATTTTAAAATCTCATTGTCATTAATTTATAGGCCAAATAGAAGGAATTTAGTGTTTAATTGCTGTAAATTAATGGCCATTTAAATCAGCTTGCAAGTGGGATTTTGTGGAACGCGCTGGTTTGGAACGTTGCGATTGCGGTGGATTTGAAGCCCATGTTGGCATGTAAAATACTGCTGGTTCAGATGGGCTCCAAGTCACCTTCTCGCAACTTAAAATTTTGATTAAAGGGAACTTAAGCATCACTTTTTAATGTCAAAATAAACAGCCTACCTTGCCTTGTCCCCTACATGAGATCCGTCCCGTTGCGGCGTTCGCGGCTTTAGAAGATGATTTTTAATTTACTATAGCAATTAAATGATCCCACTTAGTTTAAAAATAACTGCAGCGAACGAATGTCGCAGCGATTTTTCGTCAGCAACTAAGCAGGCTGAACAACATCGATATCAATAGCCTAGAGAAAATGGCGTTTTAAACCCGCCCCCCTCTCAAAGGCGCCAAAGTCGCGCACACGGGCAGTGACAGAACTGCAGTGCCGCTGAAGGTTTTGCAACATACCTACATTTAGTGCTAGATAAAGTCCAATAAAGTCTGATTAAAGATAGCTCAAAGGTCTCCATTGGGGTAGGACTGTTCAGTTGCCTGATTGCACCTTCGTAGAAATTGCCCCTGAATCTGAAGGTGTGCAATTTCAGACTTCTGTATCTCGTGCTCATTTGGGAAAGGGGAGAAAAGGGAGAGGCTGGGGTTAAACTGCTCCATGATGATGCCGATGGCCTTGCTGAGGCAGCATGAAGTCCAGATGGAGTCTATAGAACGGAAGTTGTTTTTTCTTAATAGTCTGGGCTGCGTGCACAATTCTCTGTAATTTCTTGCCGGAGCTGTTCCCAAACCATGCTGTGATGCATTCTGGTAAAATGCTTTCTACGGTGCATCTGTAGAAGTTGGTGAGGGTTTTTGGGGACATGTCCAACATCCTAAGCCTCCTAAGGAAGTAGAGGTGTCAATGTGCTTGCTTGGCCATTGCTTCGACGTGGCTGGTCCAGGACAAATTGCTGGTGCTATTTAATCCTAAGAATGAAGTTTATGACCATCTCTACTTTGGTGCCATCAAAGTATACTGGGGTGTGTGCACTGCTTCACTTCCTGAAGTCATCACAAACTCCCTTGTGTTGCTGACATTGAGGGAGAGGTTGTTGTCTTGGCACCAGGTTACGAGGTTCTCAATCTCCTTCCTGTACTCCATCTTATCATTATTTGATATCCAGTCCACTACGGTGATGTCGTCTGTTGACTACTTAGCAATGCAGCTTTTGGAGTGAATGCTGCCAATCCAATGCCATTACTCATTGTAGAGACTTTTAAATCTATGCATTGACATGGAGCTTGTCAAATGGAATACTTTAAGTAAATACGCCACATTATGCTATCGACTGTTATTGCTGAATCCTTCAGTAAAGTTTTCCACTTATCATAGTGTGCCTTGTATATTCTGGCATGACCGAGAATTAAGATTGCTCAAATTTTCTTCTTTGTGGCTAATACCACATTGGTTCCACAGTAGTGCAAATGCACAAATGAGAGACAACTATTTTACTAAATACAACTGAAAATTACAGAGATTAACTCAGCAAAATATTATTTTCAAAAATGTGGAGCTATTCCCAAAATTATGCAGATAAAAAAATGAATTTATTTATTATTCATGCATTTAACGCATCCCACGTTCTTCAAAATGAGTTGATTTATTATGAATTATGGTCAGTGTTGCAATGCAGGCAGTTGTCATGTTACAAAAGGGTTCTGAGAATTGTCAATAGCCTACATTTTTCATAAATTAGAAATAAATAAAAACAGTGTGTGGCAGGGGAATTACAGAAGCAGCTGTGACAGGGGAGTTATCAGGCAACTGAATCATCCTACCATAACCAGAGAGCATACCTGAACTACTATCTACCTCATTGTTGACCCTTGGACTATCGTTGATTGGACTGATTGCTGGCTTTACCTTGCACTAAACGTTATTCCCTTGTCATGTATCTATATACTATAATGGCTCGATTGTAATCATGTATTGTCTTTCTGCTGACCGAATAGCACGCAACAAAAGCTTTTCACTGTACATCGGTACACGTGACAATAAACTAAACTTTAATAATGGTATGAGGCTCATGTTGCTTGGACTGCAATCAAGCCATTACGGTGTATAGATACATGATAAGGGAATAATGTTTAGTGCAAGGTAAAGCCTGATTATCTACCTGTCGATGCCTCTCACAATTTGTTCACCCTTTCCATAATCCCCACATCCTTCCTATAGTGTAGAGACTAGAACTGCTCACCATACTCTAAATGTGGCCCAAATAAAGTCTTACACAGCTTCAACATGACGATACAACATCCTGACCAATGAAGGCAAACATGCCCCTCAACTTAGGCACAAAATGCTGGAGTAACTCAGCGGGACAGGCAGCATCTCTGGAGAGAAGGAATGGGTGACGTTTCAGGTCGAGATCCTTCTACAGACGCTCCTCAACTTTACAACTTTAATACTTAATATCCTGACCAATGAAGGCAAACAAGCCCCGACACTTACTTAACCTCCTTAATTCACTTTCAAGGATGTATGGACTTGCAATCCAAGATCCCTCTGTACATGAATGTTCCTCAGGACACTGCATTTTAACGTATACTCTCCTCTTGCTTTGGCCTCCTAAAATGCAACACCTCACATTTGTCAGAATTAAACTCTATCTGCCATTTCTCTTGCCAATTTTCTGACTGATCTATATCTTACCGTATCATTTCACAACTTTCCTCAATACTCTCAATTGTACCAACTGAGGGCGGTCACGGTGACGTAAAGGTAGAGTTGCTGCCGTACAGCGTATGCAGCGCTAGAGACCCGGGATCGATCCCGACTATGGGTGCTGTCTGTACATTGTACGTTCTCCCCGTGACCTGCGTGGGTTTTCTCCAAGATATTTGGTTTCCACCCACACTCCAAAGACGTACAGGTTTGTAAGTTAATTGGCTTCTTAAATGTAAAAATTGTCCCTAGTGGGTGTAGGATATACCAGAAGCTTAAATGGGGCAGAATTAGTTGCGTGCATCCTGGAGGGTTTCTTGAAAGAATATGTAGATACTCCTACAAGGATTTTGTGCCATACTGTGTAGTTCAAAAGGAGAGTGAAAGGGATAGAGAGGGGTGCAGGTTATCTGAAATTTTAGTTTATTTAGTTTAGTTTAGAGATACAACGCAGAAACGGGCCCTTCGGCCCATCGAGTCCGCACCGACCAGCGACCCCTGCACATTAACACTCATCAGGGACAGTTTTACATTTATACAAAACCAATTAACATACGTACCTGTACGTCTTTGGAGTGTGGGAGGAAACTGAAGCTCTTGGAGAAGCTCTCTGGAGACCCGGGTTCGATCCCAACTATGGGTGCTGTCTGAAAGGGGGTTGTACGTTCTCCCTGTGACCACGGGGGTTTTCTCCGAGATCGCCGGTTTCCTCCCACACTCCAAAGATCTACAGGTTTGTAGGTTAATTGGCTTGGAATAAGTGTAAATTATCCATAGTGTGTGTCGGACAGTGTTAATATGCGGGGATCGCTGGTCGGCGCGGACTCGGTGGGCCGAAGGGTCTGTTTCCGCGCTGTATCTCTAAATTAAACTGAACTAAACATACAAACTCCATACAGACAGTACAGAGTAGTAATCAGTACTTGATTGGTACGGTTGTCAGAGGTTATGGGGAGAAGACAGGAGAATGGGTTTAGGAGGGAGAGATAGATCGGCCATGATAGAGTGGCGGAGTAGATTTGATGGGCCGAATGGCCTAATTCTACACCTATTCCTTATGACCTTATGACCTTCTGGCAGCACCCGTAGTCGGAAATTGATTGGGTCCTAGACACTGTTTCTAGAAACGCCTGTCACAATGTCCTGGAACTGAAAGATTGATTCCAACAACCACACCCATCATTCTTTGCAACCGACATGACTTTTTTTTCTTTTGATCCTCATTGACTAGTCTTACCAGGGTGGTTGGATGTCAGAGCTGACAAATGCTGCCTTGATTCAATGCCTATCAAAATCATCTTCACGTCTTGTTTTGTCAAGCCGGACCAAATCTGTGAATGGAGTGTAATAAAAAGGAACTGCAGATGTACAATACAATACGGGTTTATTTGTCACATTGCACATAAAGTGCAAGTGAAATGAATATGTCAGCTGCGATACAATGAGAAAGAACACACAATACACAATAAATATTTAACACAAACATCCACCACAGCATTCATCACTGTGGTGGAAGGCACAAAATTTGGCCAGTCCTCCTCCATTTCCCCCCGTGGTCGGGACCAGAGTCCAGAGTCAGTCCAGGATCTTCCCCACCGGAGACCGCGGCTTCAGGATGGTGTAGGCCGCAGGCCGGCGGTCGAAGATTTAAAATTCGCGCCGCAGCCAGAAGCACGGCAGACCGCAGGGCCGGCGGTCGAAGCTCCCCTCTAGGGGTGATGGTAAGTCCACGCTGGGTCCGCGGTAGAAGTTGGCTGCGGGCCGGCGGCGGAAGCTTCTTCTTCTCCCGGGTCCCCCACGAGGGATCCCGGGCTGCGGACGCCGCGCCAGCATGAGCTCTGCAGACCGCGGCTTCAGGCTGCCGGCTGCCGCGGGCCAGTGAAACGGAGCGCTCCAGCGAGCCCCAGCGAGGGCTCGCCCGCTCCACGCCAAGAGTCCACGCTGCGCCCGCCGCTGGAGCCCCGGGGCGCGTCTCCGGGAAAGGCCGCGCCGATCCTTGTTGTTAGGCCACGGGGGAGGCAACCTGGAAAAAGTCGCTTCTCCATGGAGGAGGCGACCAAAGCGGTTTGCCCCTTGCCCCCCTACACCACCCCCCACACAAAACACACAAAGAAACACAAAAAACACACTTTAAAGCATGTCGGTTTATACCAAAGATAGACACAAAATGCTTGAATAACTTAGTGGATCAGGCAGCTTCTGACCTGAAACGTCTTCTATCCATGTTCTCCAGAGTTGCTGCCAGTCCCGTTGAGTTGCTCCAGCCTATCTTTGTGAATGGAGTGTCCTTGATGAGGCCCTAACTGGGCATCAGCGAGGAGATTATTTATGAGTATGCGCTGCCTGGTAGCAAAGTGCATGGCACCTTCCATTACTTTAGAGCTATGATGGAGAAATGACTGTAGACAGCAATTAGGTGAATTCAATTTGTCCCACATGTTATACTCCACATTAAAATTGAGTTCCATTGACTTTGGATCCAGTATAGTTCTCCAAAGATGAATATTGATCCCTTTGCTTTACCCGATAAGGTAAGCCAGCTTGATTCTATCATTGAATAGGGATGGATAGTTATC
Source organism: Amblyraja radiata (assembly GCF_010909765.2). Taxonomy (NCBI): domain Eukaryota; kingdom Metazoa; phylum Chordata; class Chondrichthyes; order Rajiformes; family Rajidae; genus Amblyraja; species Amblyraja radiata. The sequence continues at coordinate 96,914,125 of NC_045959.1, read as the reverse complement.
TATTCAGTAATTGTACCCAAAACAAACCTTAGGGAGGATATTCCAAGAGGTGCATCCAGCGAGACCATTTGGTGAAAGTAGAAATAAGACAGTGTAATCACTTTGATGGGATGGTATTACAGGCCTCCCAATAGTCAATGGGAATTAGAGGATCAATATGTGGGGAAATATCTGACAAGTTAGGGATAATAACATTGTAATAGCAAATGGTTTTAACTTCCTTCACATTGACTGGGACTGACAGAGTTCCAAGTGGGGCGGAATTTGTTATGACTGTCCCGGAAAGTTTCTCAAGCAGTAAGTAAATGCCTTACTAGACAGGGAGCAACATTTTCTAAGTTGTTTCTTGCCCAGCAAGTAGCCAGCTTATTCTCATTCCAAAGTAGACAATAAATCTGCAATTCACCGCACAAGCAGACAATATATTCCATTGATATGTCATTTTCTGGGATAAGAAGAATTGCCTACTGTCTAATCTTCTTCATTTTCCAAAACTTGGCCGAACCAAGTGGAGAAATGCAGACATTCAGTCATTTATGTACACATATGCCACTCAAGGAGTCACAGCTTTCACAAGCTCCATTGCCAACAGGGTTTTTTTGTTAATACATCATGTCATAAGCACCATGTCAGCTCATTTATAACCAAGACCTACTCTAGATTTTAGGATTGAAAGCAACTGTCAGCCACGTTGTAGGTATATCTCTATTCCGCTCTGTAAAACATAGCCATTCAAAAATGTTACTCATTTGCAAATCATGCCAACATTTGCTATGTAAATGCTTTGAAGGTTACTTTGTGTTATTTTCCTATTAATGTACAACGCGCATCAGGAAATCAGATTCAACACCTCTTGTCATGATTCATCCGAATGCAATATAATTGCCCTGTCACTTTTCATTCATGCACTGACATCATTGAGATATTCAGCATCCATTCATTACATACTGATGTAAATGTCAGCATATTAAGACTACTGACATACTTCCAGTGAATCAGCAAGTAAGTGGCACAGCAGCTGCTTCCTGCATCCCTTAGGTGATGCTTTAATATTTCTTAAAATGACAATGTCCTAATTCGGTGCTTTCTATTTTTAAAGACATTTGATTTGGCATTTGGGTAAAGTGTTGTCCAATTAATGCACCAAAAAGGGCTGAAAATCCATTTTCTAAATTAACATCTCCAGACCAGGGCGGCACAGTGGTGCAGCGGTAGAGCTACTGCCTTATGGTGCCAGAGACCCGGGTTCGATCCTGACCACGGGTGCTGTCTGTACAGAGTTTGTACGTTCTCCCTGTGACCTGCGTGGGTTTTCTCCGAGATCTTCGGTTTCCTCTCAAACTCCAAAGACGTACAGGTTTGTAGGTTAATTGGCTTGGTGTAAATGTATAAATTGTCCCTAGTGTGTGTAGGGTAGTGTTAGTGTGCTGGTCGGGGTGGACTCGGTGGGCCGAAGGGCTTGTTTCCATGCTGTATCTCTAAACTAAACTTAACTAAATCTCCTTTGCATCAAATGGAGCTAAGAGATACTTGATTAGTGCATGTTCTATTTCTCAAATCATATGTCCTGACTGGACAGTAAAGATAAATGCCCCAATTGGGGAAAATGTTGGCTTGCACCATTCACAAAGAATCCCAGTAAAGGTTTGCTAAGCAAGATGTCCAAACTGTCAAAGCATCATTTTGACTGCACAGTACATTCATTCCCAGTGATCACTGCAGTGAACCCTGCTTCAATAGATGAGGCACACAAATTTTGGAGCTGTTCCAGGTATGGTACAATAACATGATCACGAAGCAGGCATTCTTAATCATCCTGGCTCCCATCTATCACAAGTGAATTCTACACAGAAAAATGAAACAAGTAGGTTCTTCCATGGGATCTGCTTGACCTCTGCAAAAATGCAAAATTCTATAGCCTAGTGACATAAAAAAAAAAACAAACAAGTTATTATTTAAAGTGCACATGTAATGTTCTTATTAGAAATAATTGTTAGGTTATTGGTACTGCATCTTCTTCATGGCCAAACCCAGAATTCAATAATTCAATGTATGGTAAATGAATAGTTATATTTGCTTCTTCCATCGGTAACATTAAGAGAGTTAAATAATTGCAAGTAATGTGCAGCTAATTTGTTTTGTATAGTTTGAAGGCTGTGCAAAGGCCTACTCCAGACTAGAAAACTTGAAAACACACCTGCGGTCTCACACTGGAGAAAAACCGTACGTCTGTGAGCATGAGGGCTGTAACAAAGCGTTCTCTAATGCATCCGATCGGGCAAAGCACCAGAACAGAACTCACTCTAATGAGGTAAGCTGTTTTCCGGCATGCGCTGCTGATTTGGTGCATGTTGATCAGTTTATTACAGTACTGATTCAGTGAATCTGTTTTAAACATATTTTTCTCCATTTAAAGCTGGATAGTCTATTTTATTATGCATAATTACATATAACGCAAGGCAACATTGGGTCAATTGGCATTACAACAATATGATATAATGATAGGGGAGCATAGTCTCGGAATTTAAGACTAGGAATTTCTTCTCTCAGATTCATGGCGTTTTGGAATTCTCAGGGGAGCTGTGGAGGGTAAGTCACAGAGCATATAGACCGAAGATCCTATAGCGGAGCAAGATAGACCACTCCTTCTAAATGCAATGGGCTGACGTGTAGTATGCAACGGAGCGGAACGTTGGCCTTTTCTAATCCATTTCAGTAACCCTACCCGACCCGACTCGCAGTGTAATCAATGTTGCGGGGGAACAGTTTGTGTTAATAAATTATAATTCTGAAAATGAGGAGAGGATTTTTACCAAAGAACTTTTATTTTTACGAGGATGTTTCCGTAACTGGCTTCCGTCTCCGCACTAATTATCTTTGCTCCTCTATGGGATCTTTGGTGCGGAGACGGAAGCTGGTTACGGAAAAGGGCCAAAGATTACCCATGAATCTGCCCATGACCGTACTATGTGTTATTCGTCGAGTGATCTATCTTGTTTGCAATAGGATCTTTGATATAGACTGTGGTGAAGTGGGAAGGTCAAAGGGGAACGGGTGGGAGAATGGAGTTGAAGCCAAGATCACATCACCCATGGACTTGTTGGATGGCTGAGCGAACTTGAGAGGATGTAAGACCCATTCCTGCTCCTAAATCTGATGTTTACCCTTGGTCAAAGCAATATTAAGAAGAAACCAATGGATTCCCTTTTGCTTTGTATGCCTTGATCAAGTTCTTTATGCTCATGGCTCTATGTGAAAATTTGAAGTTCAAGGCTCACTTGAGCCCATCGTTTGAGATGACTTTCCTGCATAGAGCAGATGAATTGCTGCAGTTTAATATGTGCAACATTTCAAATGACGCATTGATGCAAAGCCTAGTTTTCAGTTAAAATGAAAGATGCAAAGGCTTAATTTAAAGTGCAACTGGAAGTGTTTCTAATGTGTTAAATACAACTAATTACTCACAGATGTAGTTTAATATATATAGGAATGTCATATGCTTTTATCTGCCTTTCATGTTTCTCCACATTATATTTGCACATTATTTTTTGGGGATGTCTTCTTCTTCTTGCGTATGGCGTGCACAGCCTAAAGTAGTAGGTCAACTTGTTCTATTTGATCTTTTGTTTGTGCATGTCGGGTTGATTCCATTAATCGAAACAGGGTGGACCACGCGAAGGCTGCAATCTCCCACCCCTTTTGGGGATGTGATAAGAAACACCATAGAAACAAGTTTCTGTTTCAGAAGGACTTGGTGGTTTGTAGCACCTTTCATCAATCAGCCTGCCTCAAAGAGATGGCATGGTTGTGAATTTGCAATCAGTAAGCTTCTGATCATGATAAGATAATATGATTTTATCATGAAGGTAATAGTTATGCTGAGTGTGCACCCATTTGCACGAGTCCTACAATAATCCTACATTCCCATCAACTCTCCCTCAGATTCTGCTACTGACCCACACACTAGGGGCAATTTTCAGTGACCACTTTAAACGATTTTGGGACATGAGAGGAAACTGGAGCACCACAAGGAAGCCATGTGGTCCCAGGAAGAATGTGCAAACATCGTCATTCCTTACAATGTTATGTACGACAGTGATCGCAACTTCTACCGAAGTGTGGATGGCCGTTGTGCTCGCTAGAAGCTCATCCGCCTTTTGACAGGTCTTGTTTTTGGTTCTGCTGGGGGTTTAGTCACCGACTATTCGACCATGGAGCAGGTAGCACGGGATCACATGGTATCTGTGGCGGGGAGAACTCCTCCTGACCTGACCTATCTAACAATGATTCACATGGTTCCCTGATCTTCATGTCTGAAAACAGGGGAGAAATATTCATTAAGGTCCTTGTTGGTCTCCTGCAGCTCACCACATTTCAAGCTGGAAAGGGTACAGAGAAGATTTACGAGGATGTTACCAGGTCTAGAGTGTCTGAGCGATAGGGAGAGGTTGAGTAAGCTGGGACTTTAATCCTTGGAGCGCAGGAGGACGAGGGGTGATCTTACAGTGGTGTAAAAAAGCATGAGAGAAATAGCTCAGGTAGCTGTACAGAGTCTCTTGCCCAAGGTAGGTGAATCGAGGTCAAGAGGACATAGGTTTAAGCGGAAAAAAGTTAATGGGAATCTGAGGAGTAACTTTTTCACACAGAGGAGAGGAGGTAGTTGAGGCAGGGACTATTCCAACGTTTAAGAAACAGTTAGACAGGCACATGGATAGGACAGGTTTGGAGGGATACGGGCCAAATGCGGGCAGGTGGGACTTGTGTAGCTGGGACTTGTTGGCCGGTGTGGACCTTGGGCTGAAGGGCCTGTTTCCATGTTGTATCACTCTATAACTAGGACATAGATAATTACTTTGGTTTCTGAGGGGGCTTACTATCTCTCCAGTTACTTTTCCCTTAATATACCAGAGCTACCTCATGCTCCCTTTTTACCCTCCTGATTTCCCTCTTGTGTATTCTCCTCAATCTCCTAAACCTCTCCAGAGACACATCTGATCCCAGTTGCCTATTGACCCATGCCTCCTCCTTTTTCATAACCAGAGCCTCAATTTCTCTCATCATCCAGGATGCTCTTCAATGCAGCATTCCAGGCCCGGAGATAGACACAAAAAGCTGGAGTAACTCAGCGGGTCAGACAGCATCTCTGGAGAAAGGGGATAGGTGATTTTTCGAGTCGAGACCCTTCTTCAGACAGGGTCTCAACCCAAAACGTCACCTATTTCTTTTCTCCAAAGGTGCTGACTGACCCACTTAGTTACTCATGCACTTTGTGTCCTTTTGAAATCAGATCTGAAAAGTCCAATCATGAAAGAAATGTCACAATATTCCATTTGTTTCTTTGTCTACTTGTTGGAAATTATTCTTCTAATTCTCTTGATGTTCATTATTGTTTTATAGAAACCTTACGTCTGTAAAATACCTGGCTGCACAAAGCGCTACACTGATCCCAGTTCCCTACGAAAACACGTTAAGACAGTTCATGGCCCAGAGGCTCACATTACAAAGAAACAACGTGGAGATATTCACCCAAGACCTCCAGCACCCAGGGATTCAGCCAATAACTCCCAGTCCAAATCACCTGGACATCAGCAGGCTGAGCTGAACAACGCTACCTCAAAGCGCGAAGAATGTCAACAAGTTAAAGCCATCAAGAAAGAGAAACCAATGGTATGTACACATTTGTTTCCACAAATCAAACAAGTCATTTAGTATGAAGCATTTCATTTCCAGATTATTTGCTCTCTTGCTTTGAAATTTCTCATCACCCCTGACTGTCGCATGGGTGACAACAGGTCACTGATGCGCCGTACATGTGAACGTTCTTCAGGTGACAAGTGAATATTTGCAGGCTCCATCGGTCGCAGAAAGGGGGACACAGTCCAGGCCTGTTTTGTCAATAATCAATGATGATTAATATTCAGGCACCTTTTCAGCAGTCGATGGGCACATTTGGAGTGAATCGCCTGCTACCCGGAAAGTGGCCTGTATATTCCTACTTCAGTTTCCCGTCTATAAACCAGTTTCCCACGCCAGTATTGATATCCCCAATCCCACACGCTGTAATATTGTATATTAATTTCTTTTGCGAGATCTTCTGAAAGTTCGAATGCACCACATCCACTGCTTCTCATAGCATCATACAGCACACTTTCCCCATGACTGATGTCAGGTTCAAACTGTGAAAGACAAATGTAGAAGCAAGACAATAGGAGGTCAGGATCTTCTGCTCTGATCCTACTACTCTAACCAGGTAACACTGACCTTTTGGACTATGTGTTTTCACATGGCATTCTGAAACATTCAAGGAACCACACTGCTGGACTTGCCTCCTAATCCACTTTGCCGAGTCGACGCTGCTTTTATACAACCAAGAATGGATGGAGACCGAGCAGTTTTAAAATACTGTTGCTTGTTTGCAACAGAAACAGTTCCCTCCCCAAACTACTTCCCTACTGCCACCAACATGGTGACCTGTTCTGTCAATGGCATCACCTTTTGTGTCAAAGAGAGATACACCGTGGAAACAGTCCCTTTGGCCCAACTTGCCCACTCCAGCCAAGATGTCCTGACAACATTAGTCCCACCTGCCCGTGCGTGTTCCATATCCCTCCAAACCTGTCCTATCCATGTACCTGTCTAACTGTTTCTTAAATGTTGGGATAGTCCTTGCCTCAACTACCTCCTCTGGCAGCTTGTTCCATTCACCCACCACCCTTTGTGTGAAAAGGTTATCCCTCAGATTCCTATTAAATCTTTTCCCCTTCACCTTGAACCTATAGCCTCTGGTCCTCGATTCACCAACTTTGGGCAAGAGACTCTGCATCTACCCGATCTATTCCTCTCATGATTTTATACATGATTTAATACATTTTTTGGTATCTGTTTTCATCTCCCTTACATCCTTGAAATAAGTTGTTCCCTCTCCTCCTCCATTTTACTTCGGAGTCACGTGAGTGACTACGTGAAGAAGAACCCCGCTAGGACGCATGCGTGTCATATCGCTACACGCATTGCAACGAGTCACAGCAGGGGGAACGACGTTCCCCTTAGCGGCAGAATTTAAAAGCCGGGAACAGCAGGTAAGGAGACTCTGCGTTCTTTCCACTTACTTTACAGGTGGAGGCATGGACAGATCCACGAGAAACAAGAAGGCTGCGAAAAAGCTGGCGGGGGGAGAACCGCGGAGTTGCGGGCAGCCAGCAGCAGCCAACGGCACACCAATCTCCCGTAATGGGAACAGCTGTGCCCGACTTCGCTCCCGCACTGGCCAAATCAACACCACGGCCGGGCGGTAAAGCGAAGCAAAAAACAGACAGAGTCGTTGACTCCGATGAGTCCGACTTTGAACAACCGCGAGCGGCCAGTGCCCGTGAGCATTGGGGCCGGTTGGAGCGGCTTCAGGAGCAGCAGCGAGCGGCCAGTGCCCGTGAGCATTGGAGCCGGTTGGAGCGGCTGGGGGGACAGGAGCAACCGCGGGCGGCCAGTGCCCGAGAGCATTGGAGCCGGTTGGAGGGCTGGAGGAACAGGAGCAGCCGCGAGTGGCCTGTGCCCGAGAGCATAGGAGCCAGTTGGAGCGGCTGTTGGAGCAAATACTCCAAAGTGGCAGGCTCCGGGAGAGGGAGCCTAGTCACAGTGGGCAGCTAGTAAGTCCTACAGCAGTACCTCTTGTAGGGCTGCACAGTGTTTCTCCCTCATCAGAGGGGAGTACGGGGGGGTCAATTCTGGGCTGACCCTGAAGAGGGGTGTGCAGAACATACCCCTAGTGTGCATGGGGTGCAAGAAAACCTATTGGATATGGTGTCCCAGTTTATTCAACCCGACCAATCTGGCCAAAACCTGGAGCCCAAAATAGCTGCAAGTATTGACTACATGTCATTCAACCAGCTACAAGGATAGGCATTATTGGACACCACAGCAAGACACTTACCACCAGGGAACTGCAAATCACCAAATGTTCCCAGTGTCAACCAGTGTATTTGGAAACATGTCGGGGCATCAATCAGAGCCAGGGACTTGAAAATACAAAAAGTTCTGAAAGTCCTAACAGCGGGAATTACGGCTTTCGCTCGCACATTGAACGAACAAGACATGACACAAGATCACCAAGATGCACTGGCTTTATTTTGCAACTCACAATACGAGTTAAATAGTATTAGGAAGAGTGCCATCCAACCGGCTTTAGACCTCAAATTTGCAGGCCTCTGCAAACCTGGAATCTCCAAACCACCAATATTACTATTTGGAGGGTACCTATCCAAACAGGTAAAAGAACTTGACGAAGAGGCTAAAACCCTGGGGCTCATTAAAGCAGCGTCCAAAAACTACTTCGGCCAGAAACAGCACCCCTACGCACCCACCAGTCGGCCAAGACAAACTGGTGAAAGCTCGAAGGCCAGGAACACTCAACATCGGTCTTTTTTAGGCCATGGCCCAGACCGGCCTTCCTGGAAAATGCGCAAACCCTCAATGCCAACCCAACTACAGACCCAGACACCGGCGCCTCAACATCCACGGAGGATGCCGAAAAAGTAACAAACCTACCACTGGTAACCATGGAGGTAGGTGGGTCTGGTTCCTTACGAATTGAAGGGAGCATGGAGGTTGGTGGGAGATTACACTTCTATCTGGATGCATGGAATAAGTTAACTACCGACACTTATATTTTAGGCAGTATCCAGGGTTATACCATAGAATTTATACAAAAACATAACCCTCCAGTTCAGCATGTACCGAACCGAATGTTCGTGCTTATAGGCAAAGAAAAATCAAAAGCACATGCTGAACTACAGCGGCTTTTTAAAAAGGAGTAATTGAGAAAACCCAACACGAATCACAGGAATTCATGTCCAATATCTTTATCAAAAACAAGAAAGATGGTGGTTGCCGCATCATCATCGATTTGACTAATTTGAATACTTTCGTACAATATATTCATTTCAAGATGGAAACCTTTGTTACTGCTAAGCAATTGATTTCCAAAGGTTACTACATGGCAAGCATCGATTTAAAAGATGCTTACTATACAGTACCCATAAGAGGTGACCACAGATGTTATTTAAAATTCAACTGGATGGGTCAGCTCATGGCAGTACAGGGCACTACCTAATGGGCTAACATCAGCCCCCAGGCTGTTCACTAAAATTTTGAAACCAGCCCTAGCGTTTCTGCGGAAACAAAAACATATGGTAATGGCATATCTAGATGACATACTTATTGTGGGCAAAACTTTGGAATTGGCTAAACAAGCGGTAACAGCCACAAAACAATTATTTGAAAAACTGGGGTTTATCATCCATCCAATTAAATCTAAATTAACGCCTTCAACCACAATGGATTATCTGGGGTTCACCATTAACTCAGTTCACATGTCAGTGACTTTGCCGAAAGAAAAGGTTACAGCCTTAATAGAGGCTTGCAGCAAAATCATTGATATCACTAAACCATCCATCAGACTGGTAGCAAGAATAATTGGCAAAATAGTGGCTGCGTTTCCAGCCACACAATTCGGACCTTTACATTATCTAAATTTACAGAGGGCTAAAATACGAGCACTCAAAATTAATGGTGGTCATTTTGACAGACCAATGAAGCTACCAACAGAAGCCATAATGGAACTAAAATGGTGGAAAGATAACATTAGGCATTGTTCCAATCCAATCATTATCAGCAACCCGTCTATGGTACTACAAACTGATGCCAGTGCACTTGGTTGGGGTGCTACCAATTCCATCTCCAGCTGTGGAGGGAGATGGAATGCACAGGAGGCATCATTATTACAAACACTGGGCATAAACTACCTGGAGATGTTAAGTGCATTCCATGGCCCTAAGTCATATTGTTCTGGGTTATATCACCAGCATGGTAGACTACAAATTGACAACACCACCGTGGTAGCATATATCAACCATATGGGTGGAAACAAATCGTCATCATGTGACAATCTGGCCAACACAATTTGGCAATGGTGTATCCAGAGAGATATTTGGATATCAGCTACCTACTTACCAGGTAAACTAAATTTAGTGGCAGACACCAGGTCACGCAAATTCAATGAAAACACTGAATGGATGTTGGATAAAAATGTATTTGCTGAAGTTACAGCACGGCATGGAACACCAGATATCGATCTATTCGCATCCAGGCTCAATTACCAGTTATCGAATTATGTTTCATGGGAACCAGACCCTGGGGCAGCGGAAACAGATGCATTTTCACTGCATTGGGGGAAATTGTTTATTTATGCATTCCCTCCTTTCTGCCTCATCAGTCGGGTATTAAGGAAAATACAGCAAGACTCTGCGTCTGGTATTTTGATAGTACCCGATTGGCCTACTCAACCATGGTTCCCGGTGATACTCGACATGGTATTAGAACCATGCATCACCATCCATCATAGACCTAATTTACTGGTTCATCCCGTAACAAGGGAAAGTCACCCATGTCATAATTATACAAACCTATTAATTTGTAGAGTTTGAAAGCACCTCTACCACACCTGGGACTGACGGACCGAACAGTGGATATTATTTCTGCGGCCCACAGACAGTCCACCAAAAAACAGTACTTGGTGTACATCAAGAAATGGGAAATGTATTGTCACAACAATAACATCACCCACAGATCTATGAACATCCTGTCTGTTCTGGAATTCCTGGCAAGCCTCCATTACGATGAGAGGCTCAGTCATAGTGCCATCAACTGCGCCAGAAGTGCTCTGTCAACATACCTGTGGCAAGGAACAGAGCGCCATTCTGTTGGGACACACCCCCTGGTAACCAAACTCATGAGGGGCATTTTTAATGTTAATCCCCCAAGAACCAGGTACTCCCAAATATGGGATGTGAGCATTGTACTGACCATGTTAAGAAACTGGTCTCCAGCTACAGCTCTGTCCCTACAGAAACTGACTATGAAAACAGTCATGCTGATGGCCTTGGTCACGGCACAAAAGGTCCAGTCGCTACAGAAACTAAGGCTGGACAACATGACTATTTCATCTGGAAATTTAACTTTTCACATCAATGAATTAGTCAAACAGAACAGACAGGGGTCAGCAGGCCTAAAAATAGAATTCAGGGCCTACCCGACAGATGATCGTCTCTGTTACTATTATACATGGAGTATACTAAGATCATCTGAGGCAAAGTAATGGCACTTTTAATCAGCTACAAACAGCCACACAAAAAAGTGACAGTCCAGACCATCTCGAGATGGCTAAAACAGGTCCTAGTAAAGGCTGGAGTAGACACTAACATATTTAAATCTCACTCCACCAGGGCTGCAGCTACATCGGCAGCTATGAAGTTGGATGTTCCTATGGACCAAATCCTCAAGACAGCAGGATGGTCAACGGAGAAAACTTTCCAACGATTTTATAACAAACCAGTAATTGAACCTGGAACATTTGCAGAAACAATTTTAAGTTCTGTAATATGATTTTACCCCATAAATAGGGGCTATAATTTGGTGTTAATAAATTTATCATTGTTTTTCAATATCGTATTGATGTCTAATGATCTTAACACTATTCTCCCCATAATCAAGGCAGATGTGATGCATGGACTCGTTTCCACGGCATGAAATCACAGAGCTTTAAAATCTTCACGTAGTCACTCACGTGACTCCGAAGTAAAATAGTAAGATTAAACGAGAACTTACCAGTTTGAAGTTTGATCGTTATTTTATGAGGAGTAAAGTTGAGGGAATACGTGCCCTCCGCTCCCACCCTTGATCATATACTCAACTGGTATCTCTTCTCTAATCTTACTATGTTTAGTCATTACAGTTATCTGTGATTTCACACCGCTGCTTTGAAGAATGACACGCATGCGTCCTGGCGGGGTTCTTCACGTATTCCCTCAACGTTACTCCTCATAAAATAACGATCAAACTTCAAACTGGTAAGTTCTCGTTTAATCTTACTATTTCTATCTACTGTTCTACCATTAAGACTGATGCCCTAGTTCATACCCGTAGTGAGACCCATTATGATTCATAATATCAATAAGATCTCTGTCCCAGGATCTCTTCTTTTGCTCTGAAGACATGAGACTGAAGTTGGATGTGTCGAATGCCATGATTGTGTAATGGTACAAGCAGGCTTCGAGAATCTGGATCGATGATGGAGAAAAAAACTTAAACAATGTAAAGTTAAAAACAATGCATTTATTAAAACATTAAAATGTAGCAACAAGGATCATGCACTTCTGCCCGCCAAGGACTCTTTCTTCAGAAGGCTGGTCTGGAGAGCTGGAGGGGTTTGGCACAGTTCCGGATCATGATCGGAAGGGTAGTCTTATGAGCTTGCAAACAGCTTACACTTACATAATCAATTTAACAGCCTTTTCCCTTAATTTACAAGCAGATGGCAGCTACATTGGGAAAAAACAGCTAGCCTACCTCATAAAGAGATAAAGTTATTAACATATAAAGTTATTTACTGCACTCAGCTTCAAGCTAGTCTAAATCCCCTTCTTTCATAAATAAGTTGTCTCATCCCACTACTTTATGACATGTTTTACAGCTGCATTCCTCAAGGCTTCATGATTTACTTGTTTTTTTATTAAACAAGGTTACTTACTTACTTAGCCTAGGTGCTGTTAGCTGACATTGCATTTCCCGTTCCGACACCCGCTGAGATACTCCAGCTTTTTGTGTCTATCTTCGGTTTAAACCAGCATCTACAGTTCCTTCCTACACAAAGTCCATTTCCGTCACAGGCATGTTTTAACCCTTGCATCACGGGGGGGGGGGGGAGAGTCTGTCCCAGTCTCAAGCAAATTCTAGGATCTTGCGGGGAGATAAGATTTAGGAATTGTCCTCAGAAGCCAGAAAGGTAGAAAAATGTCAACATGAACAGGTTTACATGAACTGAGAGCAGTTAACAATGGCACAGAAGATCGACATCTTGGGACAAAATAGGGAAATGGGTTGGGAAAGTCAGGAGGAAGCACAGTCTTGAAACTGGCGATTTTTCCAAACATTTCTCAGGGGTAAATCAGGCAAAACTCAAATGTTCAACCCTGGGAGCACCTACATCCAGTCAACTTTAAAAAAGAAGAGCACAGAAACAAGGAACTGCAGATGCTGGTTGACAAAAAAAACCCAGCAACTTTAGTAGCACTGCTAAATTTGTGGAGTCTTTATTTTCTTTGTGGCCTCGGGGCTAATACTCCTGTGGGTATTAGGTCACGGGAATGGAAGTTCGGGTCTTTTGAAGGGCTCTCCCCCAGTCCGATAACCAGAAATGCCTGTTAAAGTAAAACATAAATACTGTACGTTCATTCAAAAATAGATTTTGTGGGGTGAAATACCCCCAGTTTGTGACTCGTATAACAAGCCCTCGCACGTCCAGCACTAACAGAATGATCAGCAGTGGGGTGATGGCTAAACTGAGATCCCTACCTCTGCTGTGGCAAGCTGGCATCAGAGTTCCAAAGAGCAATGTATGGCGATTCTGCTAATGAGTACATTTTCACTTGGTTGTAGCAAATTTGGGATTGTAGATTGACCAAAATTAACTTCTGGAGCTTGGAAGAATTGCAGCATCTAACAATTCTAACTATATTCACTGGAATTTAGAAGGATGAGAGGGAATCTTATAGAAACATATAAAATTCTTAAGGGATTATCCAGGTCAGATACAGGAAAAATGGTCCCGATGTTGGGGGAGTCCAGAACCAGAGGTCACAGTTTAAGAATAAGGGGTTGGCCATTTAGGACTGGGATGTAGAAAAACTTTTTCACCCAGAGAATTGTGAATCTGTAGAATTCTCTGCCACAGAAGGCAGTGGACGCCAATTCACTGGATCTTTTCAAGAGAGAGTTACATTTAGCTCTTAGGGCTAATGGAATAAAGGGATATGGGGAGAAAGCAGGAACAGTGTACTGATTCTGGATGATCAGCCATGATCATATTGAATGGCGGTGCTGGCTTGAAGGGCCGAATGGCCTACTCCTGTACCTACGTTCTATGTTTCTATAATCAATGCCTCAGATTCACAGGCAGTGGCCCATATTGGATCAGGCCTTTGATCAAAGAACAAACAGCCCTCAATCCTCCTATTAAGATCTTTTCCATGGCTTAAGTTCCACGTTGATTTGGAACCTCATAAGCCTGGTGGAATTTCATGCAATTGAGCAATTAATGTCCATTGATGCCATATGTCCAGCAGTATTTGTTAAGCTGAATACTAGGAGAAACCAAATGGAATTTTCAGAAGTGCACTTTGCATTCACATGCTTTAGATAACACTAACATGTGCAGCGCTTAAAATATTCTGCATTGTGAGAAATTTTCTGCACAGTTGCATTTAATGATTCTTCTGTTTTAAAAAAATGCACATGCACAAATTCAAAGTGATCAGTGCAATGTTATTGATCAATCTACAAACTCCGACACATTACTGCTGCAAACTTATTGAATTCTGTGGCATGTAAAATTCAGGTCGATTACATCTGACTGGAGCACTAGCCTTTCTTACATGGACTGGAATAAACTCAGAGCATGCACTATTGATATTTAATATGAATCCAAAATGTAATGCACTGTGCAAATTATTAAAATGGTACAAACATTTTTTTACAGTCAAAATCACGTTTGCTTGGTTGCAAATGAAATGTAATGATCCATTATTTTGATTAACTCAGTCCTACAATTAACTGCTTCAAACTGAAAGTAACTGACTGTTCTCTTTCTTGTTTTCACTAACTTGCTGACATTACTGTCTGGTGCTTTCTTGTTCTGTCTTCCTAAGGACAGTGGGTAATAAGGTGAGATTTTATTGCCTGAATTCCTCCTCCATTGTTTGAACAATTTTGTGTTAATACTTTGTGAAGGCATCGAGCTGTGAATTTATGGAAAGTTTTAATTCTGTAGCGTACGGGAAGTCTGTGGCATGTAGCCACCCCTGAGAAAATGATATCAGGCCATCTGCCAAGAGGATAGTTAGAATTCAACCATATTGTTCAGTTATGGATAAATCCGGTTTTGTTACCTGTTTGACACACTATAATCTGAGTATCTACCTCCAATGCTGAAAAGCCACAAATTCCCCAATACATTTTGGGAACTCTTCCAATTGTAACTTTATTTCTTATTAATAATATGGCTGAAGAAAGAATAAGCAAAGAATGTTTCAAAGATAAGAAGTTTGCTTTAAAAAAAACAGGGACCTTCAGGGTGGTTAATGCCAGGGCAATTTTGTTTGCTTTATCCCTCTCAGTCCTCTTCCAATTTATTAATGTCTAATTTTGTAACTTTTATCGTTCTTTATATTCTCATGACCTTAAAAATCTTCTTTGCCCATAAATTCCTGTAGTTTAATTCCAAGCCATACAATGTCTACAGAAGCCCGTTCCTTTGGAACTACTGATTGACTTGTACACTTGCTATTTTTGATTTAAATCCTCCAGTTAGTGAACTGCAGCACAATTTGACAAGCTTTCATTCCTATTATTTCAGGATAGATCCTTTTACATCTCCTTGTAGTAAGTAATTATTTCCCAATCAAATCCTCAAGCTTTCCTATTCCTACACTGAAGCCAGTTACACAGCAGTTCTCTGGTAGTTCCTTTCTTTTGAGATTCAGAACAACATCCAGGAGAGCAGTCAGTGCATGCTTGTAGTGTCATCTTGTAGTGTCGTTCAGTTGTGGCAAGTGTATACAGGTGTGTAATTCTCCTGCTTGGTGTTAAACCACTCAAATTTCTTGCTTTCTTTCAAATAGTTTAAAAAATTTTTTTTTAAGTTTAGTCGAAATCAGACCGTTATTAATGATATACTGGCATAAATTGTTCAAAAAAGAGAATTTCACCAAAATAATTTAATCTTTAGTTTTGTGTAGCTTTTACTATGTAATTGGACACACTCGCGGGCTGCAAGCTAAAGAATTGAGCCATTTCTTCCTCTCCCTCTGGCAGACATCTCAGCCAAGCCCTGGTGGTGAGTCTACGTGCAGCAGTGAACCGTCCCCCTTCAGCAACCACTCCAACAGTGGGATCGAGCTTCATCTGAATAGCGGAGGCAGCGTGGGAGATCTCAGTGCCACTGATGAGACACCGATCATGGACTCTACAGTTTCCACAGCAACCACAGCATTAGGCCTGCAGGCCAGAAGGAATTTGACAGGGACCAGGTGGATGGAGCAGCTAAAGGTGGAGAGGTTGAAACAAGTCAATGGATTCCTTCCCAGAGTCAACACTGTGCCAGCAACCAAAAACATATCTTTGCCTCCTCTTCCAGGAAGTGGTAAGGAAAAAAAAAGCACAAGCGCTTTTAATTATTTCTTAAAACTGCAGAGAAGAGAGCCATATCTATATAAAATGAATTCTAGATGTCGTCAAGCTGGAAGGAATACAGCGAAGATTTACGAGGATGTTGCCAGGTTGGGGCTATTAGGGAGAGGTTGAGTAAGCTGGGATGCTAAGATCGTGAAAGGAATAGATAGGGTAGATGCACAGAGTGTCTTTCCCAGAGTAGGTCAATCGAGGACCAGAAGACATAGGTTTAAGGTGAAGGGAAAAAGATTGAATAAGAATCTGAGGGATAACTTACTCACACAAAGGGTGTATGGAACGAGCTGCCAGAGGAGGTAGTTGAGGCTGGGACTATACCAACGTTTAAGAAACAGTTAGGCAGATACATGGATACGAGAGGTTTGGAGGGATATGGTTCAAACACAGGTAGGTGGGACGAGTGTAGCTGGCACATATTGGACGGTGTGGAAAAGTTGGGCCGAAGGGCCTGCTTTCATGCTGTATGACTCCATGACTAAAACCAGGGAACGTTTACTTAAGTTTAAAATGTAAACATCTGGAGGCAGGGAGGAAGAGCTGAAAATTGTTAAAACTGAAAATAAGTACTTATTTGATTCAATTTCTATATCACTTTAGTTTAAGAAAAAAATTAATAACAATAAAGGAATTCCTGAACATTTTACAAGAATGTATCAGGGTCGACAGACAAAAAAATTATTAATAAGTCATTGTCATTTTGCTATTTTTAAAACAATAGCTATTGCAGCCTAATGTTAACCCAGGCCCTGGGTTCAATTATAACCTAGATAGATCAGCAGAGTAAATGGCCTAGGAACAGCACGGTGCTTTAACACAGCCCACAGAGTTTGCCAAATTGCACCCGACTCAGGCATTCATGAGTTGTGTACACTAAGTCATGCCGTGGCCAGATATTGAATGCATGGTTGATCACCACTCACTTAAAATTCTTCTGTGCAGTTGTGGCTTGTGGCCGTTCATACGCAACCAGGTCTGTGCAACACGTCTAAACTTATTTCAGTGAATCTAAAAGGAAGGCTATCTCTACAATGTTCAAGGCTGTGGATTCCAACACTTGAATCTGCTCCTCTTTGTTCCCACCACTAATCCCTGCGACTCCCATACCCTACCCCATTCTCCTGTGCTCCAGGTCTCCTTCGGGCCTAACACCCACTTATTTCCCATCAGAACCACCTCTGTTCCCAGCCATTTGTGACCATGGGCTGGAGCTTTGATTCTCCCTCAATTCCAGCCGCCTTGCCACTGGAAACTCACTGTGAGACCCAACATCTAATTGAGTTTCTTGGCCGACTCCAAACTGGTAAAATGAGGGAGAGGAAAGGCCTTTGTTTGTCTAACGCCAATTTTAATGCGTACGACACCTTCCAACACCACCCTCTCCCAATCTCATCTCTTGAAGATGTTATTCGTAGTGTGGAGCAAATATAAAGTAATCGATTCCCAATTCTATGCCTTTTTGTTTCGCTTCTTGAAGTGCTACCTGAAGTAAACTTGCAAAAACCTTAATCCATGTTCCGAAAAGACGGGACCTATTACAACCGATCTTCCGCACAAGCCGAAAGGAAGTCTGACTAATGGAATTTAAAAAGTCATGGTTCTTGTGTTGCAGGAGGCCTTGTTCTATGATTAGGACATATGATGGTGGTTAGTGCAGGGAGCTCCTTACATGAACTTGCATGTATTTTACCTGAATTTGAGAGTGCTCGGTGTTTACTTTACTCTTCCTCACACACATTAAACCTCTTCATAAAAAGATTTTCAAAGTAATTGTGATATCTTGGTGATTATAATTGTGTAAATGCTGATGTGTGTGATTTGAGACAAGAATTTCATTGTCCTATACAGGGACACATGACAATAAACTCACTTGAACACTTGAACTTGACCTAAGAGTGATAAATTTATAAATTTATACATTTTTTGTCTGAAAAATGTACACTGAATAGATGTTTCTATGCAGAAACAACTTGTAAGTTCCCATTGCCATGCAATTAGCATTAAGCGGTAAAACATTGCTGCCCAAACATTTGTTTGTCAAACAGAATAGCCAAGTAAAGTGTGCTATAATATTCAAAATTATATTGCAATTGCTGTTTAATTTAAAAAATGCTTTCAGACCTGGAAATAAGTTTAGTATGGGGCTAAGATTCCACTCTCTCACTGAAGTCATTTAAATGATTAGGAAAATGGGAAGGGTTCTAAATTATGTATATGTTTCCATGTTCTTGCACTTAAGTCAGAGATTTTTACATTATGGTTCTCAATGGCTTCTTTGTCCTTAGAGTCTTTCAAGTCTGGGAAAGAATTAAGGAAAGAAAGTTGTGAGACTCCGCTGCTGGCATGTGGTCTTGCTTGCCAGTTACATCAATTCCCCATGTGTTCTTTGCCCTATAATATTATACATACCTCAGAACATGAATCGTATCCTATTGAAACTGTTTTTAGAGATGCCATCTCATACTATCATAACATATTGTACCCTTGTAGTATGTATTGAAACTATTCAAGTTTCTCCCCAAAGTATGAAAAATGCTTTAAAGTTCATTTTTAAATCTTAATTATGCGAGGGGAATAAGTACAAATCATAACTCTTAACATATAATTTTGCTTTATAATTTCTGGGTGAAAAAAACAAACGAATTTTAACTAATTTTTCATTCTGGGTTAAATATGACTTGTAGAAGTTATGGATTTGAACTTTCTTTAGTCATTCTATTTTTTTTAAAATTCAACATCCTACGAACTGTGCTTTGAAGCCTCTTCTGGTTGTGCGCAAATGAACTGTAAAACCGTGTCAAGTTATAACTACTAATTAACATCTTCCACTTAAACGCAGGCTCTCAGCTGGACAGCTCTAGTGTTGGAGGATCCATGACTATCATGCCAAACAGAAATGAACTTTCAAACGCAGATGTCACTACGTTAAATAAGCTGAATGAGAGACGAGACAGCACCACTAGTACCATTAGCTCTGCATACATGAGCAGTCGCAGGTCTTCTGGCATTTCACCATATCTTTCAAGTAGAAGGTCCAGTGAGGTCTCCCAGGCTGAAGGCCGACCACACAACCTGAGTGTTACCGATTCATATGATCCCATCTCAACAGATGCATCAAGGCGATCAAGTGATGCTAGCCATTGTGGTGGGCTGCCTGGACTACTGAGCCTTACTCCAGCACAGCAATATAGGCTGAAAGCTAAATATGCTGCAGCCACTGGTGGGCCTCCTCCAACTCCATTGCCAAATATGGAGCGGATGAGCTTAAAGGCAAGGATGGCCCTGCTGGGTGACTATAGAGATGCCGAAATATTTTCATTGCCTCAAATAAATGTTTCTCGGAGGTGCAGTGATGGGGCATACAATGCATTTGGCAGGAGGCCACTGTTGCCTAATGATGTGCCAGGCCATGGAATAAGAAGAGCCAGTGATCCAGTGAGAACAGTTGCAGAATCCTTCTCGACACACCCAGTACATCGTAATAACAGTCTTAACAATATTAATCCTGTCCCTGTGCCTCCCTCATTGGAGCGACATAACTTCAGCCTTCAGAACTACACTCGCTCTGATGGGAACCTCCATCGAAGCATCTACTCTCCTTGTCCTCCAAGTATCAGTGAGAATGTTGTTCAGGAGGCCATTGCTATGGAGGCTTATGACCACATTGACGTGGATATCTTGCCGGATGATGTAGTCCAGTACATTAGCTCACAAAGCAATGAAGTAGGCAGTCGCCTACAGAGTGAACTAAATATGGCAAATCTGGACATATATGACCACCTGCCAAACATGCCCTTAAGTGAAATGCAGCAGGATCACATAGTCGCCATGCCTTCTTTTGACCAGTCTCAGTCTGCAATCCAGCAGTTTGCCAGCCCACAGGTGAATTCCCAAACAAATAAGGATGACCTGCCAATTCAATGGAACGAAGTTAGCTCAGGAAGTATTGACATGTCACCTCAAAAACAGAAATACAGGCAACGAGCCGTGGGTAGTATACTACAGAGTCGGATGCCTGGGCTGTTTACCAGCACCACTAATCCCCCACAAAACCTTCCAACGGTTCACCAGAATGCATTTGCATGTCAGCCAAATGGGTATCAACAGTGCATGGAAGTGGCGCCGAGTGTTCAACGAAGTATTAAAATTCCAGCTCCCCAAACAAACAAAAGTCATCAGCATAACCAAAACCTCAACAGGCAGATGTTCATTCCTGCAACTGGGGAGTTCCCGTACGTTGCGGATTTACCAAACCGAGAGTTGGAGTCAGATAACTTACAAGGCGTTGGCAGCCAAGATGGATCACAATACCCTTCATTAGTGTCACCGCATCCAGCTACAAAGGTGACCAATGGGATGCAAAACCGAAACATGATGGTGCAGAATTTCAATCAGTGTCAGCAAGTTGCCAATCAGCAAACGATGGAAGGGTTACTTTTCCACTATGTGAATGGCTCTGCTCCAGCAAGCATCAGTGATTTAGGCATTATTGGATTTAATAACCAGCCACCTCAAGCTGCTGTTTTTCCAGGACTTCAAGGGTCCCAACAAATTTCTCACAGTTCAGGAAATCAACAGTTTGCCTTGCATACTTCGAAAGGTCATCAAATGTATGCAAGCCACAATGCCAACAAGCAGCCAAGTCTACCGACGAACCGAGTTACCCACCAGCAAAGCAGTTTAGGTAACATGAACCAAATTTACCGCATGACCAGTATTAAGACAGAGATAGACATGCCACAGACCCTGAACAGTTCATGCTCCAATGTGCAGCATTACATTCGGCAAGGTTATAACCAAAACTCTACCTTCAAACAGCAAGCCAGGAAAAATGTCAAGTTCACAGGTCAGGAGACTAGCTTCCAGCTGCAGCAGACTGGCCATAGCAAGTCAACAGAGCTGCTTTCTCCAGGTTCCAATCAAGTGACTAGCACTGTTGATGGCAATAGCCTAGACACTGTACAGATTGATTTTGATGCCATCCTAGATGATGAAGACCATCGCAGTTTAATTTCAGGAGCCCTGAGTCCAAGCATTCTGCAAAATTTCTCCCAGACTTCTTCGCGTCTCAATACCCCACGCACATCTCTCACATTCCATAGCATGCCCGTGAGCACCACAAATATGGCCATTGGTGATATGACCTCCTTGCTGAGTTCACTCGCAGAAGAAAGTAAATTCTTAACAGTGATGCCATAAAGATCCAGATAATGGGCAGGGTATTTTTTTCTCCTTTAGCCACCTATGTACATTTTAGCAATTTCGGCCCAACAAAGGGATGCATTCTACTAAATCCCTGATGTGGGATTAAAGGTGTCCCCTCGTGCCATGCATGGGAGAATGTGTCTTCCACTGCAGTAACAGATTTAAATTGAACAGCGTCAGTATTTTAAGTTAGTTTGTGTTTCTTTTTCACTTTGTTTACTGAATAAAGAACTACGGTAAATGTTTAATATGCATGTTTAGAACATTTAAAGGCCAAACATAAGCACTGTTCCCTGTAGTTATTGTAATGACAAAGTTTTTGTGCATTTCGTGTGATGTCAACATTTTTACAAGCGATATTTCACACAAGGGTAATGTTTAATGAGTGACTGTCCTTGTGAAACTATTGGCAAATATGATTGGTTTCACAATCGAAACCAAGAGAAGTCGTTTGCTCAGGTAGGTCTTATTGATATTTCTACTCTGTTGACCTACAGAAGTATTAAACGTGATGTGAAGGCTTCACAGCCAGGATGCTTTTATTGACTGTTGAATGGAATACTTGTACGGTTTTCAATTGTTTTATTTGTTTTTGTTTTTGTTTAATTTTTTTTTGCCAAGAAAGCCATATGGAGACCAGTACTAGTTGTAGAACATTTAGTATAGTGTTTGTTTGGATCTGTAGTACTGTATACATTCTAAAGTAGATGTGATCATTCTAGGGAAGCATAGTAAACTAGAACATATTGGTTGTGCTTCACAAAAAGCAGCATGTTATTTGCTGGATGTTGATAAGGTATGTGCCTTATTTCTTGTCAGTTTTACACATCGGGACCAACAGTACTGCCAAATCTTAGACTTGATAGCTGTGCTTGATGTTAAGCCATTCGTACTTTATTGTTTAGTATTTCCTGTTTGAGATATCACATTGGCAGCTTAGGACTCGTGCTTTAAAGCTTATTGTCTATCTGATTTAAAAAAAACCTTTACCATTGTAGTTTATCTTGTAAAATACACACTGTACTCTCAGTATTTTTCAGTATTTTTTAGATTTTTTTTCAGTGACAGCAACGATAAAATGTAATCCTTTTAATGTAAATACCTTCATGTAGAATTAGAATAGCCGTACTGAATTTAATTGGTGTTGGCACTTTAAGCTCCACCAAGACATCAAGCGGCTTTCCCTCGGACTCAACTCTGTAGCAGTGTATGTAAACATTGGACTTATTTCGCTTTGAGAACTACTTAGCGGTTGTGCAACAAAGGAACAAAAGTTTGTACAATTTTAATAAACCTCTCATTCTTAGCTTTTGTTATGTCTTCTTCTTGTCAGCTGCACATTTTGATTTTGATTTCCACATTGATAGTACAGGAACGTGATAATGTTCCTATTCCAACACTTTTGAAGTTAACATTTTTAATTTACATATTGATGACTTAAAATGGTTTGCAATATGACTGAAAAACAATGGTCACGTTAAATTATGTTTCCGAGATCAGAAGATGTGTCAGAATTGACCTAATGCTGCGTTTATGAAATATTCCATTGGTTGTTCTTTCTGAGGGTGTGGAAGGTAAAATAAATGTATTTGAGCAAATTCTTTCAAGTTCCTTAGTTTCTTAAAACTTTTCATGTTTTGATCTTATTACCATACTAGAATCATTGAGGAACTTTTTGTGCTCTACATCACTCATGCTACTGTTGCATCATTTGTTTCTTCATTCTTTTAATGTTGCCGATCTTGGGTCCAAAGCAGCCATTCAAAGCCAATTTGTTCCAATGTCCAGTAGAATTCCTTGATAATGCTACTCAGTCCGAGTTATTCAGCACGGAAACAGACCCTTAAACCCTACTCATCCATGCCTAACAAGCTGCCTATTTGAGCTAATCCCATTTGCCTGCATAAGGCCCATATCCCACTGAACATTTCCTATCCATGTACCTGTCCAAATGTCTTTTAAACATTGTCATTTTTCATGCCTCCTTCCTCTGACAGCTCATTCCACATACTACTCTTTGTGTGAAAAAGTTGCCCTTTAGGTAATTTTTTAATCTCTCCCCTCTCAGCCTCCAACCCATGCCCTCCAATTTTAGATACCCAACTTTAGGGAAATGACTGTGACCATTCACCTTATCTATGCCCCTCATGATGTTATTGACCTCTGTGAGGTCAACCCTCTGCCTCATTTGCACCAGGGAAAACGTCCCAGCATATCCAGCCTATCTTTATAACTTAAATTCTGCAGATCCGGTAATATCCCTGTGAGTCTTTTCAGCATCCTTCTAGCCTAGTGACATCTTTCCTATAGTTAGGGGACCAGAACTACACAAAATACTCCCAAGTGCAGTCTCGTCAATGTCTTATGTCTTACGCAGTTATAACATGATGTCCCGACTCTTGTACTCAATGGTACACAAAAATGCTGGAGAAACTCAGCGGGTGCAGCAGCATCTATGGAGCGAAGGAAATAGGCAACGTTTCGGGCCAAAACGTTGCCTATTTCCTTCGCTCCATAGATGCTGCTGCACCCGTTGAGTTTCTCCAGCATTTTTGTGTACCTTCGAT
Organism: Amblyraja radiata; assembly: GCF_010909765.2. Classification (NCBI taxonomy): domain Eukaryota; kingdom Metazoa; phylum Chordata; class Chondrichthyes; order Rajiformes; family Rajidae; genus Amblyraja; species Amblyraja radiata. The sequence goes on along the minus strand of NC_045959.1, from coordinate 96,890,060 downwards.
TTTCCAGCATCTGCAGTTCCTTCTTAAACTCTTGTATTCAATGCCCTGACCAATGAAGTCAAGCATACCAAACTTCTTCCCCACTACTCTGACTACCTGCATCTCCACCTTCAGGGAACTATGTACTTCTACCCCAAGGTCTCTCTGTTCTGTAACCTACTCCAGGGCCCTGTTATTTACAATGTAAATCCTGCCCCATTTAACTTACAAAGTGCATCTTTTTGCACCAATCTTTGACAAACTTCTCCAATTAATCCAGATCCCATTGTAATCTTAGATAGTCTTCTTCACTGTCCATAATACCACCTATTTTGGAGTTATCCACAAACTTACCAACCATGCCAACTACATTCCCATCCAAATAATTAATGCAGACAATGAACAAAAGTGGAATCAACAGCGATCCCGATGGCATACCACCAGTTACAGGACTCTAGTGTGAAATACAACTGTCCACTACTATCCTTGACTCCAACCAGCTAGCAATTTTTATTTCTGGTTGGCTAGCTCCCCTCATGATCCGATATAATCTAACCTCTGGACCAGTCTACTTTTCGGGATTTTGTCAAAGGCCTTGCTGAGGTCCTGTAGACAATATCTTGTCTTGTTAATCCTCTTGATCACCTCTTCAATATAATCACATTTGTGAGATGATTTCCCACGCACAAAACCAAACTGACAATCCCTAAGTCCTCCTTGCTTTTCCAAATGCAAATAGATCCTGTCCCTTAGAATCCCATCCAGCAACCTTTCCATCATTGATCTTGAACTCACAGGTCGTTTCTTGGCTTTTCTTTGCAGCCCTTATACCAGCCCTTAAATATCTTATAACGCAAGGGTTCCCAACCTGGGGTAAATTTACTCCCCCAGGGGGTAAATTTGTTGATTCTGGATTTGTAGATTTTTTTTCTCATTGATTGACTGTGTTTGGCTCTACCGGTATACCGGTATCTGTTCATCATTAGTTGTTCATAAATAAGTGAAATAACATTGTTATGTGATATTAATGTTGCCAGGGGTAAATGGGACGAAAATGTTTGGGAACCCCTGTTATAAAGACTAACTTCCAATCACTTGGTCCAAGGGCAAGGACATTTATTTCAATCAAATCCAAACTTTCAGCTAACCTGGGACAAGATGTGTGGATGAAAGCTCACTGAGCGTTGTTGGTATGACATCTCTCACTTCCAAAAATCACTTCAGCATAGCTAGTATTAAATTCAAACATGTTTTGCAGTCAAGGATCATTGCCATCTCATTTCCTTTTTTGCATTTGAATAAATGTTGCAGTAAATCATTTCTCATGGGTGATTTGCCGAAAAACGTATCAATTTTTTGCATTTTCCGAATGTATTCAGCAATGTTATCTGCAAGTTGCACATCAGCATCCACTGATTGATCATAAACCCATTCGCTTTCGTCCTCGTCATGGGACTCCTCAATCTTCACTTCACAGATGTCTCCCTCTTTATTCTCATCTTCATCACCATCAGCAGCCATTTAATGCGGCCACTTGTGCAACACACCAACCACGGGTAAGAGAATGTAATGTGAATTACACAATTGCTGGAAAATACCTGTTAAAAATACCTTTTTAGCCAAGCTCCTTCATGAGACTGGCTCCATCAGTGGTCATCCCAACTACATGTTTCTTCAAACCATTGTCAAAAGTTTCCAGTTTATCATTGATCAGTTTTATTCCTTTTTCATCAGGCATTGAACCATTGATTCGTATCATCCCGAGGCCAATGAGCTTGTCAGTGTGATGTAAACTGGGACACATACCGTTGATTTCTCTTTGAGCTCCATTTGACCAAAATAAGTGAAAAGCGGTTCCTGGATTCTAGTAATTCCTTCAGTTCCTGCTTCATTTTCCCCCATATTTTAGTTCCAAACTTCATGACCATAATCACAGTCTGAAGAAGGGTCTCGACCCGAAACGTCACCCATTCCTTCTCTCCAGAGGCGCTGCTGTCCCGCTGAGTTACTCCAGCATTTTGTGTCTTACTTTCGTGTAAACCAGTATCTGCAGTTCCTTTCGACATACAAAGTCCCCCTCTCGTACTTGGGGTTTGCAGACCAGCGGTTTCCAGCCATTTTTAATGTCGACACGTTTGGCCAAAGTTGTAGACTGATTTCTGTCTAAAGCTGTCAGACGCGTAATACAAACTCAGGTGTTTCTGCTGATTTCTTTTTGAAATGACTTGTTTGAAGACACTGGGTCAAATTTGACGACATGTGTTCCAGATGATATTTGAATGATGGCAGGGACAGCTGTTATTTGAAAGCTGTTTCATAATGCGTGCACTTCACTAAATTACTATCATTTTCTTTACAAGAAAGTTGTGCCAAACATCTGATTTCTTGCCTTGTAAATCTATTCAGTTATTCGACATTTTGCTGTTCAGAATTTTCTGAATGATTATGTTTACAATTCTGCTTAGCTTTACTGGATTAACTGGCTGAAAAGTTATCAAACATTTATTGACTTAACCAGGATATCTATTAAAGCTCACTTACTCCCACAACTATCTTGACTACACTTCTTCCCACCCTGCTTCCTGCAAAGACTCTATCCCCTACTCCCAATTCCTCCGTCTGTGCTGCATCTGTGCTGAAGATGAGGTGTTCCATACTAGGACATCCGAGATGTCCTCATTTTTTAGTGAACGGGGGGTTCCTTCTCCCATCATAGGTGAGTCCCTCACTCATGCCTCCCCGGTACCCCACAGCTCTGCCCTTGCTGCCCCTCCCCCTAGTCGCAACAGGGACAGAGTCCCCCTGGTCCTCACCTTTCATCCCATCAGCCATCGCATACAACACATAATCCTCCGACATTTTCGCCACCTCCAACGGGATCCCAACACTAGTCACATCTTCTCATCTCCACCCCTTTCCGCTTTCCGCAGAGACCAGTCCATCCGCAACTCCCTTCTCACCCAAACCATCCCCTCCCTAAGTACCTTCCGCTGCAACCATAGGAGATGCAACACCTGTTCCTATACCTCCTCCCTCGACTCTGTCCAGGGACCCCAACAGTCCTTTCACGTTAGGCAGAGTTTTACTTGCATCTCCTCCAACCTCATCTACTGTATCCATTGTTCAAGATGCAGTCTTTTATACATCGGTGACACTAAACATGGAATGGGCGATCGTTTCGATGAACACCTTCGCTGTCCACTTGAACCTATCTGATCTAAAGAGTAGGGATTAACGGGTCCCTTTCAGAATGGCAGGCAGTGACTTGTGGGGTACCGCAAGGCTCGGTGCTGGGACTGCAGATATTTACAATATACATCAATGATTTAGATGAGGGGATTCAAAGTAAAAATTAGCAAATTTGCAGATGACACAAAGCTGGGTGGCAGTGTGAACTGTGAGTAGGATGATATGAGAATGCAGGGTGACTTGGACAGGTTGGGTGAGTGGGCAGGTGCAGTTTATGGAGGGCACAACCATATTGCACTGTGGATAAATGTGAGGTTATCCACCTTGGTAGCAAAAACAGGAAGGCAGATTATTATCTAAATGGTGTCAAGTTGGGAAAAGGGGAAGTGCAACGGGATCTGGGGGTCCTTGTTCATCAGTCAATGAAAGTGAGCATGAAGGTACAGCAGGCAGTGAAGAAAGCGAATGGCATGTAGGCCTTCATAACAAGAGGAGTTGAGTAAAGGAGCAAAGATGTCCTTCTGCAGTTGTACAGGGCCCTAATGAGACCACACCTGGAGTATTGTCTGCAGTTTTGGTCCCCTAATTTGAGGAAGGCATTCTTGCCATTGAGGGAGTGCAGCGTAGGTTTACAAGGTTAATTCACAGGATGGCGGGACTGTCATATGCTTGTATACTCTGGAATTTAGATGGATGAGAGGGGTACATTGAAACATATAAGATTATTAAGGGTTTGGACACGCTAGAGGCAGGAAACATGTTCCCAATGTTCGGTGAGTCCAGATCCAGGGACCACAGATTAAGAATAAGGGGTAAGCCATTTAGAACGGAGATGAGGAAACACTTTTTCACACAGAGAGTTGTGAGTCTGTGGAATTCTCTGCCTCAGAGGGCGGTGGTGGCTGTTTATCTGGATACTTTCAACAGAGAGCTAGATAGGGCACTTAAAGATAGCGGGGTCAGGGAATATGGGGAGGAGGCAGGAATGGGGTACTGATTGGGGATGATCAGCCATGATCATATTGAATGGCGGTTCTGACTCGAAGGGCCGAATGGCCTACTCCTGCACCTATTGTCTTGTCTATTGTCTATTATCTCCCGGTGACTAAACGCTTTAATTCTCCTTCCCATTCCCACACAGACCTTTCTGTCCCAGGTCTCCACCATTGAGGCTGAACGCAAATTGGAGGAACAGCATCTCATATTTCGCTTGGGCAGCTTACAGCCCAGTGGTATGAATAACGATTTCTCTAACCCTCTGAATTCTTCTGCCTCCGGCTCCATTCAGACTAGTGCTTGGATTTGGAACACCTCATATTTTGCAATTCTTCTCCTTTTTCCTTCTCCCCACGCTTTTCCCTCAGATTGAGGATGAACTGTTTGCACCCCAGCTATTTTGGGTTCTCAGGTGAGACTAGTGTGTGAACTGTGAACTCTTCCACAAATGGGGTATGAAACGACTAATGAACAGTCTTGTTGCACGGGTAGTTTGTGAGGTGGTCGATAGCTTACTCGTACCTTCTGCACTATCTCAATGAATGGTTTCAGGATTCTCAATACCTCTCCAAATGCTTCTTTGTGAATTTGACCAGGCAAGGGCCAGAGGTACCAGGTATCAGTGGGGATATTGCATTTCTTAAAAAGACTTTGAGCACATTGTTAATTTTTCTTCTCTGACCACCTTGCAACACCCTCTTGCAGTACAGCTGTTCGCAATGAGATGTCTGTTTCTGGAGTCCGGTGTCGGCCATGCCAATGACATGAGCTGCCGACTGAGAATAACTAATTTTAATTAATTTATTAGCCAAGTATGTAAACATACACGGAATTTTATTTGCCAACAGTCACACAAAAAAGCAACAAGATACATAACCACATAAAAGTTAAACATAGACTAAAACAGCCACCACAGCGGCGTGTGAGAATCCCTAAGGCACACAGCATTAGCGGAGACCCACAGCCATCAGTTCAATGTCCGGGCCACACACACACGCTCCTTCAATGTCCGGGCCACACACACATGCTCCTTCACCATGAAGTGACCAGAGCTGTATCAACTGCTGTCACTCTCCCTGCAGTCCCTGTCCACCCGAACAGTCAGAAAGCCATCCACACTGGCACTAGACTCCGGGATGTTCTCATGGCGTGATGTCCGCGCAAACAGCGAGATCACTGCACTCAAGGCACGTCCTCCAAGTCCTCACCAGCGCAGGCAGCACGTCCATCTTGGTTTTTCGGTGACCTCACATTCCCCACTGTGATGGAAGGCAAATAACTTATACCTCCTTTCCTCCTTTTCTCCCGCGGTCGGGGGCAATCGAAACTTCTGCAGTCGGGGCGATCGTAGCTCCCGTGATCCGGGCGATCGTAGCTCCCGTGATCCGGGCGATCGTAGCTCCCGTGATCCGGGCGATCGTAGCTCCCGTGATCCGGGCGATCGAAGCTCCCGTGATCCGGGCGATCGTAGCTCCCGTGATCCGGGCGATCGAAGATCCCGCGGTCGGCGTGGTCGAAGCTCCTGCGGTTGGAGCTCCCGCAGTCGAGCCCAAACAAAGGGACCGCCAGCTCCACGATGTTAAAGCCACTGTGCAGATGGAGATACGATTTTAAAAATCACATCTCCATCGAGGAAAGAAATAAAAAAGGTTTCTCCCAACCCTCCCCACTCGCACATAATACAAAAACTAAAGGTACACTAAAAACATACGTAAACACATTAAACACAGAACAAAACAGCAAAAGAAAAGACTCCTCAGTAACGTGGATGTTGGTCTTCATTTACCCTTCCAGTGAATTTGGAGGATGTTACAGAGCCAGCACTTGTGATATTTTCCCCCCATGCTTTGGGATGCTTGTTGTAGGCGATCCAAATCTCAGACATGTTATGAAGAGGGCAGTGATCATCATTCCTTCCTGTGAAGTCTTGATTTTCAAGTATCTTCCCCTTGATCGACCAAGGCTTTGCTGACACATAGAAGGCAGTTTTGCATTTCATCAACGCCAGCTGCCTTGCCAAGAAATGGCTCTCGAGATATGGCGATTGGCCCACGCTTTCCAGAGTCTAACTGTGGACATTTATTGTGGAAGGGCAGTGCAGGGCTCCAGAGGCATGTTGCTGGAGGTCCTTGGTCTTGCAGATGTTGAGTATAAGGCCAATCACCTCATATGTTTAATTGACTGATTTGCAAATGTCTTAAGAGCTCTGATTCGAAGTATGTGCAAATGCAAGCATTGCCTGAATGCTGCATCACATCAACTGAGATTTGGCTGAGTTTGGTTGTTGAGATCGGTTGGAGCTGGATTTTCCCATACTCTGCTGGAGGCCTCTTAATGCAAACCCAACAACGCCCAAACATTGCAACATTCATGTACAGTTGCACAGTTTCTGGTTGATTGAAATTACCATGTGGTTAGTATGAGAGAACATCTTTCTAATGATGGACAATTATCACAGCGTTTCCATTCCTCCATCATTCACGTCAAAACCCCCTGTAAATTCACCACTACCGCATTGAGGACATTGGACTTTGTCTAAGGAACTGATGTGCTACAATGCGCTACAATGCTGAGAACTAGATTCTGCATTCTGTATTTTCCCCTTTGCTCCATCCATTGTTCTTGAGTTTGAATTGATATAATAATAAAATGTTGCATTATTTCCCTTTAGTTATTCAATGAGCTCAGATATATTGTAACTCACATTGGCAGTTGTTATAAATATCGTATGTAACTTCATTCTTTCACTTTGTTTCTATCCCACTTACATCGAGGGAGTTCCAGATGATAAATGCTCTCCATTTATGCTTTTTCCAACATCACCTTATGTGTTTGAACTAGAGGTCATTGGCCAACAACACCTGGGATTAGGTTTCTCTATTCTACGCAAACCATTCAGATCTTCTACACGTCCAGCAAATCACCTGTCAACCTTCTTTGGTCTCGGATGTTACTTTGGAAAATAATTGATCTCAATTGCATAATGGTAGAAGTAAGCTGTGTATTTGATTTTAACATCTGGACAATAATAAAATGAATATTGCAAGATAATAGACAAAAACAATGAAACCTATTGATGTACAGCTTTCCGCACACTGGAGATAGTTTAATTATACCAGAGCCTGCCTCAAATCTCTTAGACCTGTCTTTGCATGGGGTTGCTGACAGCACTGTCTGCTGATGTAAAAGTCTAACAATATATTACCATCGAAGATAGACAAAAAGCTGGAGTAGCTCTGCAGGTCAGTCAGCATCTCTGGAGAAAAGGAATAGGTGACATTTCCGATCGAGACTGTTCTTCGGTCTGACGTTTCAGGTCGAGACCCTTCGTCAGACGAAGAAGGACCTTGACCCAAAACGTCACCTATTCCTTTTCCCCAAAGATGCTGACTGACCCGCTGAGTAAAGCCAGCTTTTTTGTGTCTATCTTCGGTTTAAACCAGCATCTGCAGTTCCTTCCAACATTTCACCGTCATTGTGTACTTTTGCCGAGAGGTTGTTTTAATGATTTGCTACTGAGGGAGTATGCTATGCCTTGCTATTTGTAAATCCCAGCTATTCAGTTACTCTGATGTGGCACTTAGTATCAGAAAAAACATCCACTATTGATAAAATGGGAATGAGCATATTTGTGCATGAAACATTGAGGTACTGTAAACAATGTAAAAACTCATGTTTCTGTTTTGTTTAAATGCAGTATATTTATCTACCTAATATAGAGATATATAGATGTAGATAAAATCATTGATCTCCCATAAATATAATTATCAAACTCAGAGGGATTGGCAGCGAGAACTGGTCTGGCTGGAAAAATCTCCTAATGTGTTTCACCCGAGCACAGCATATTTTCAAAGTTCTTGCTCAAGTTTTTTATGTTTGTGGTTGAATTCTGACCTAATTGACGATGATTCACTTGCACAAGATGTTTTTGAAAGAGGGTCCCATTGTCCCATGCTTGGAAAGTGGGTTTGGTTGAAAAGACAAACACAAGGTTTCAGATAGTGTTTGTGTTTCTCCAGATGCCTGGACCGCTGAACATTTATGAATTGTAGACACAAGAAACCGCAGAAACTGGAATCTTGAGCAAAATGCAAAATGCTAGATTCATTCAGCAGTCGGGCAGCATCTGCGAAGGGACTGGACAGGCGATGTTTCAGGTTGGGATACCCTCTTCAGACTGATTATATTAGGAAGGGAAAAGGGAGGTGGGGGTGGGACAAAGCCGGGTGAGTGATAGGTGGAAGATAGGCACAAAAAGCTGGAGTAACTCAGCAAGTCAGGCAGCATCTCTGGAAAAACGACATAGGTGACATTTTGGGTCAAGACCCTTCCTCAGATTGAGAGTTAGGGGAGAGGGAACTGAGAGATATTACAAGGTACATAGAACAAATTAATGAAAGGTATGCAGAAGGACAGATCAAAGCCACCAATGATGATCATGGCAAGGTGGAGCCCACAATGATCCGTTGTTGTTTGTGGGGAAGATGAGAACGAGTAATACACACAAAGGAACTCAACAGGATGATAGTGAAACTAGTACGATGACTAGAGTGGGGAGGGACAGAGAGAGTGGGGATGCAAGGATTACTTGAAGTTAGAGAAATCAATACTCATACTGCTGGGGTGTAAGCTGCCCAGGCGAAATATGAGGTGCTGTTCCTCCAATTTGCATTTGGCTTCACTCAGACAGTGGAAGAGACCCAGGACAAAAAGGTCAGTATAGGGGAATTAAAGTGTTGAGCAACTGGGAGACCGTGTAGACCTAGAGGGACTGAGCGAAGATGTTCAGCAAAAGGATTGGCCAGTCTGTGCTTGATCTCAGTGCATTCAGAAAGTATTCAGACCCCTTCACTCGTTCCACATTTTGTTACGTTACAGCCTTATTTTAAAATGGATTCAATTCTTTTTTTTAATCATCAATCTACACACAATACCCCAGAATGAAGAAGCGAAAACAGGTGTTTAGCAATTTTTGTAAAGTAAATAAAAATAAATAACTGAAATATCACATTTACATAAGTATTCAGACCCTTTGCTATGACATTCAAAATTGAGCTTAGGTTCATCCGGTTTCCATTGATTATCCTTGAGATGTTTCTACAACTTGATTGGAGTCCACCAGTGGTAAATTAAATTGATTGGGCATGATTTGGAAAGGCACATGCCTGTCTATATAAGGTCCCACAGTTGACAGTGCATGTCAGAGAAAAAACCAAGCCATGAAAACGACGGAATTGGCTGTAGACCTCCAAGACAGGATTGTGTCGAGACACAGATCTGGGGAAGGGTATAACATAATTTCTGCAGCATTGCAGGTCCCGAAGAGCACAGTGGCCTCCGTCATTCTTAAATGGAAGAACTTTGGAACCACCAGGACTCTTCATAGAGCTGGCCAAACTGAGCAATCGGGGGAGAAGGGCCTTGCTCAGGGAGGTGACCAAGAACCTGATTGTCACTCTGACAGAGTTCCAGAGATCTTCTGTGGAGATGGGGGAACCTTCCAGAAGGACAACTACATCTGCAGCACTCCATCGATCAGGCCTTTATGGTAGTGGCCATACAGAAACCACTCCTCAGTAAAAGGCACATGACAGCCTGCTTGGAGTTTGCCAAAAGGCATGAGCAACAAGATTCTCTGGTCTGATGAAACCAAGATTGAACTCTTTGGCCTGAATGCCAAGCGTCACGTCTGGAGGAAACAAGGCACCGCTCATCACCTGGCCAATACCATACCTACGATGAAACATGGTGGTGGCAGAATTATGCTGTGGGGATGTTTTTCAGCGGCAGGAACTGGGAGACTAGTCAGGATTGAGGGAAAAACGGAGCAAAGTACACAGAGATCCTTGATGAAAACCTGCTCCAGAGCGTTCTGGACCTCAGACTGGGGCGGAGGTTTACCTTCCAACAGGACAATGACCCTAAGCACACAGCCAAGACAATGCAGGAGTGGCTTTGTGACAAGTCTGTGAATGTCCTTGAGTGGCCCAGCCAGAGCCTGGACTTGAAACTGATTGAACACCTTTGGAGGGACCTGAAAATAGCTGTGCATCAACGCTCCCCATCCAACCTGAGAGAGCTTGAGAGGATCTGCAGAGAAGAATGGGAGAAATTACCCAAATACAGGTGTGCCAAGTTTGTAGTGTCATACCCAAGAAGACTTGAGGCTGTAATCACTGCCAAAGGTGCCTCAACAAAGTACTGAGTAAAGGGTCTGAATACTTATGTAAATGCGATATTTCAGTTATTTCTTTTTAATTACTTTGCAAAAATGTCCAAACCTCTGTTTTTGCTTTTTTATTATTGGGTATTGTGTGTAGATTGATGATTGGAAAAAAAAAGAATTTAATCCATTTTAGAATAAGGCTGTAACGTAACAAAATGTGAAAAAAGTGAAAGGGTCTGAATACTTTCTGAATGCATTGTATAGGAGTCCACACTTGGAACAGCAGATACAGTAGATGAGGTTGGAGGAGGTGCAAGTGAGCCTCTGCCTCACCTGAAAGGACTGTCGGCATCCCTTGACAGAATCGAGGGAGGAGGTAAAGGGACAGGTGTTGCATCTCCTGCAGTTACAGGGGAAGGTATCTGGGAGGGGGTGGTTTGGGTGGGAAGTGATGAGCTAGCTAATCAGGGAGTTGTGGAGGGAACGGTCTCTGGCGGAAAGTGGAAAGGGGTGGAGATGGGGAGATGTGGCTAGTGATGGGATCCCGTTGGCGGATACCAGTGAGGCGGTTTGATTGGCAAATGGTTGAAGTATGTGATAAATGAGAGACATGAAAAGGAGACGAATAATGTCAGAAAAGGTGAGAAGAGGAGTGAAATACAAAACCAAAGGGATGGATATAGGTGGAAGGGTCAGGGGGCACAGGAGGTAGGAAAAGGGAGGGAATGAAAGGGAAATGAGGGACTCGGGGATAAGAGGTGAGTGTACGAAGGAGGGGAAAGGATCAGGTTATGGGAGAAATGAGTGTGAATAAGAGTGGGAGATGAGGGCACAGGAGGGAGAAAGGGGTTAGGAGGGGTATTAATTAAAATTGGAGAATTCTATGTTCATGCTGTTGGGTTGTTAGCTCCCCAAGCAGAACATGAGGTGCTGGTCTCCATATAGCGTGTGACCTCACTTCGGCCTCGAGCGAGGGTCCTGCCTAGAAAGAATGAATGTCAATGTGTTTTTTAAGAGGATGTTAACAGGCACAGTATCCTGGGGAATATTCTTGTGTTAAAGTGACAAAGACCAGGTTCAATCTGGTATTGGGAGCTGTTCTGTTTGGAGTTTTCACATTCCCTCTGTGACTGTATGGGTTTCTCTCAGCTGCTCCTGATTCCTTCCACATCAAGATGTGTAAATTGGGAGATGAATTCCCCTTGGTATATAGGTAAATGGGGTGAGTTGATAATATATGATGATTATTGCAGGATTAGTGTAACTGGGTGGTCAGTGGTTACCATGGATTCTTTGGAATGAAGGATCTGTTTCCATCCTTCTAGGCTCCATGTTACCTAAGGGTAGTCATAGCCATAATCATAGACTCACAAAGCATGGAAACAGGCCCTTCATCCCAACTTGCCCACACCAACCAACATGTCCCGTCTATACTGGTCCGACCTGCCTGCGTTTGGCCCATATCCCTCTAAACCTGTCCTATTCATGACCATGTTTAAATGTTTCTTAAATGGTGAGATAGTGCCTGTCTCAACTACCTCCTCCAGCAGCTTGTTCCATATACTCACCACCCTTTGTGTTAAAAAGTTACCCCTTAAGTTCCTATTAAATCTTTTCCCCCTCACCTTAAACCTTTGTCCTCTGGTTCTCGATTCCTCTACTTTGGGCAAGAGATTCTGTGCGTCTTATCCGATCTCTTCCTCTCATGATTTTGTACACCTCTATAACATCACCCTCATCCTCCTGCGTTCCTAGGAAGAGCCCTAGCCTACTCAACCTCTCCCCAATGCTCAGGCCATAGGGCCCTGGCAACATCCTGGAAAATCTTCTCTGCAACATTTCCAGCTTGAAAACATCTTTCCTATAACATGATGCCAAAAACTGAACACAATACTCTAAATGTGGCCTTACCGTTGTCTTATACATCTGCAACATGACCTCCCTATTTCTATACTGAATACTCTGACTGATGAAAGCCAATGTGCCAAAAGCCTTTTTGACCACCCCATCTGCCTATGGTGCTACTGTCAATGAACTAAGTACCTGCACTCATAGATCCCTCTGCTCTACAACCCTTCCCAGAAGCCTACCCTTTCACTGTTTCGGTCCTGCACGTTATTTTTTCCAAAATGCAACACCTCGCATTTCTCAGTATTAAATTCCATCATCCATTCCTCAGCCCACCTGACCAATTGATCAAGATCTTGCTGCAATTTCTGACAAAACATTCTTCACTATCAACAATCCCACTCACTAAAGTGTTATCTGCAAACTTTCTCACCATGCCATGTATGTTTTCATCCAAATCATTGATATAGATGATAAACAGCAATGGGCCGCGCATCAAACCCTGAGGCACACTACTAATCACAGGCCTCCGGTCCGAAAAGCAACCTTCCACCATCACCCTTTGCTTCCTTTCATGAAGCCAATTTACTATCCACTCAGCTTTCTCTCCTTGAATCTAATGGAATCTAATGGAATCTAACCTTCCAAAGCAGCCTACCATGCAGAACCTTGTTGAATGTTTTTTTCTGAAATCCATATATACAATGTCTACAGCTCTGCCTTCATCAACCTTTTTGGATACAAACGTTTTTGTAATGAATACAAACGTTTTTAAAGCCTTTCAAGCCTTAAGATGCTGGTCTGAAGAAGGGTCTTAACCCGAGATGTCACCATTCGTTCTCTCCAGAGATGCTGCCTGTCCCGCTAAGTTACTCCAGTCCCCGAGACTGGAAGCACCAGCTGTACTTTGTCCAGCAGAGGGCACTGTTGCACCATGTTCAGCTCAACACTGGCACTTGCGCCTGAGAGGACATGGTCCAGTGAAAATGAGGTCCAGGAAGGCAGAAGCCCAGACTCTGCTGCGTGATGTTAACGGATGGATGCACAGGGTACACATATAGATGCCTATCTGCGTGATGTCCAGTGCTAAAAAGGCCCTGTTAATCTTAAGGAACAATTACTCCACACTGGCAGTATGGTGGCGCAGCAGTAGAGTTGCTGTCTTACGGCGCCAGATACCCGGGTTCAATCCTGACTACAGGTGCTTGTCTGTATGGAGTTTGTCCGTTCTCCCCGTGACCTGCGTGGGTTTTCCGCGGGGAGTTCCGGATTCTTCCCACACTCCAAAGACGTTCAGGTTTGTAGGTTAATTGGCTTGGTATAATTAATTAATGATAAATTGTCGCTAGTGTGTGTAGGATAGTGCTGATTTACAGGGTTTGCTGGTCGGCACGGTGGGCCGAAGGGCCTTTTTCCACGCTGTATCTCTAAACTAAACTGAACTAAACTAAATGACTCCTTACATCTGGGCCAACACAGCCTTCTGGACTCGAGATCAAACGCAACAGTTTCAGGTAACTTGCTTTTCCTGTCTGTCATGGAACTGGCCATTAGTACAGTAGGTCTTTATCCGTAATATTAGCTCAGTTTTTATTCTCTCCCATGATCTGCTGGGTGTTTCTTACAGCTCTGACTTGCAATTGGCAGTTTTCATATGTTCCTGCTTCTGTCCTCGCTCTCGCTAACTGTCCTCATTAACTATCAAACAGTTGGCTTCATCTACAATTTATCACCATGGTAATTCTGGTCTCTTCCTATCAGATACCCTATCCTTTGTACTAACCCAGTTCAGTTTAGTTTATTGTCACGTGTACCGAGGTACAGTGAAAAGCTTTTGTTGCGTGCTAATGAGTCAACAGAAAGACAATACATGATTACAATGGAACCATTACAATGTATATATACACGATAAGGGAATAATGTTTAGTGCAAGATAACTCCAGTACAGTCCAATCAAGGATAGTTCGAGTGACATCCTCTGCACGGGTCCATCCCCTCCGCAACTTAAAAATAAATTATGTTTGTTCTTTGCCAGATTAGATAGAAAGCCTTTGACATAAAATGTATTCCTTTTCTCTTGTCTGTGATGCCGTCTGAACCGCTAAGTTTTTGTGTTAATTTCTGATTTCATTCTACATAATCCGGTGTTGTGGTCGTGAAATAAATAAGAGCATGCTCATGTCATTCTGCCTATCTCATTTCAATATACCTTCTCTTTACATATACAGGTTCATGCGGCTTCAAGAGGTCATGTCTATGTTAGATGAGTTTTCTTTGCAAAATGTTGGTCACTAACAACATTTCTATTACTTTAGTTGTTCAACTGATTGATCAGCCAGTTAAAAAATATTCATAGAATGCACAACTGTTAGGATGTCCACGTAAAGCCAGAATTGTCATATTTTTTCATAATGACCATAACTAATTGGCCAACATACATCAGTACCTCACTTTAATACATTTTTAATAATAAATTTTATTTATGGGCGCCTTTCAAGAGTCTCAAGGACACCTTACAAAATTTAGCAAATAGAGTAAAAACATGTAAGCGGAATAAAATAAATAGTAAAGACATCACCAGTACACAAATTAAAGACAGAATCCAATCCAAAGACAAAAATCAAAAACACAATATGAAGAGAGAGCAGCGGCAGCTAAAGCGCGCCAGCGTACACTCTCCCTTCCGGCAGCCATCTTGGACACAGAATGAAATAATCATTTACACACAAAAAAAACATCCCCCCACAATGGTTACCACTGTGGGGGAAGGCACAATGTCCAGTCCCCATCCCCAGTTCTCCCATAGTCAGGCCTATTGAGGCCTCCACAGTTGGCTCTACGGAGGCCCGATGTTCCTGACCGTTCTCGCCGGGTGGTGTTGCTCCGGCGTCGGGAGAGTCCTCACAGCGGCTGGGACGGCTGGAACGGCCGATTCCCTACTGGAGTCCGTGGCTTCGGAAGCCGACAGGGCCGCGTCGGTTGGTGCTCCGAGGCTCCCGATGTTAAAGTCGGCGCCGCCGCCCGCGGCTGGCCGCTCCACAGTCCCGCAGCTCGACGGTGTTGATCACGGCGGTCTCGGCATACCGGAGCTCCAGCGCGGCGACCCAGGCAAGGCATCGCCCGCTCCGCTCCGCGATAACGCTCCAGTGCTGTGCCGCCACCGAAGCTGAAGGTGCTGGGCGGTCCCCGCCTGGAAAACGCCACTCCACTCCCGCTGGTAGGCCACAAGGACGGGTCGACGGTGCAGCTCGGGGAAAAAGCTGCCTCACCGACCAGGTAGGGACCTAGAAAATAGTTTCCCCCTTCCCCCCCACATAAAAAGGTCAAATTCCCCAACAAACATGGGACAAAATTCACTAAAACTAATTTAAAAAGTGAATTGAAACGGACAGCTGCTGGATAGCAGCCGTTCCCCAAGATGGCTACTCCCAATATGTACTCAGAATGCATAATCAATAAGCAATAGTAGACATAAATGCTGGAGAAACTCAGCGGGTGAGGCAGCATCTATGGAGTGAAGGAAATGGCGACGTTTTGGGTCAAGACCCTTCTTCAGACTAATCAATAGTGTTTTTTATTGTCACATATGTTACTTGTTAACACAGTGAAAATCTTTTCCTTGCAACCAGTCCAGTAGTGTATCACCTTACCCCAGATCAGCAAGTGTACCTGGATAATCTACTGAGCTGCATGCATGAGGCACCAGGTTTTGGTGCCATGTTCAAAGTCGTCGGTCTAGTTGTTATGAGCGGTGCCCGTTCCAGGCAAGCCCCAGGCTGTTGCTGGCCTCCAGTCGCCTCCTTCCTTAAACACCACGGCACTGTCTTTGCCCATCCTTTGTTCCCCAGGGCTGCCTCCCCCAGACAACCATGAGGCCAGACCCCGGTCACCTCCCATCTCCTACCGGCCTCACTCCTTGCCCGGCTCCATCCTTAGTTCGTTAGTTAGTTTGTTTAATTTATTGTCTCGTGCACCAAGGCACAGTGAAAAGCTTTTGGTGCTTGCTGACCAGTCAGCGGAGAAACTATACATGATTACAATCTAATAAATGAATAATGTGAATAACGTTTAGTGCAAGATAAAGCCAGTAAAGTCCAATCAAACATTGTCTGAGTGTCTCCAATGAGGTAGATAATAATTCAGAACTGTTCTCTTGTTGTGGTAGGATGATTCAGTTGCCTGATAACAGCTGGGAAGAAACTGTCCCTGAATCTGGAGATGTGCGTTTTCACACTTCTGTGCCTTTTACCAGATGGGAGAGGGGAGAAGAGGGAGTGGCCAGGGTGCGACTCATCCTTGGTTATCCTTCCTGGGCAACGTGAGGCATAAATGGAGTCAATGGAAGGGAGGTTGGTTTGTGTGATGGTCTGGGCTGTGACCACAATTCGCTGCAATTTCTTGCAGTCATGGATGGAGCTGTTCTCAAACAAAGCTGCAATGCACCCTGATAAAATGCTTTCTACAGTGCATCTGTAGAGGTTGGTGAGAGTTGTAGGGGACATGCCGAACTTCCTAAGCCTTCTAAGGAAGGTAGTGCCAAGCATGATTCTCTTTACTGAGGAGCTCAGAGAATAGCTCCATTATCTACTCAACTTGCTGTTCTCGAGTTTCTTTCAACTGAGGTGTGGTCTTTTGATATTGTTGGCTTTTAGCACCAGCAAGGTGTTCCAGATCTTATAGTTTCAAATCCAAACTGATGTTTTTTCTCAACACTTTTGACCCATTACCAATGCTAACACTTGCTGACCATTATTTTTGAGACATCATGGCTTCAAATGCTCTAACAGGAGTTGCTTCACAATACCACAGTTACGTGAGCCACCAGTTCAGGCAACAATGCATATTACTCCATTCTCCTTCGCTGAACATTAAATACCTTTTTAAGGTGAGTGGCCTGTATGTTTGGGTGCTTTTGTTTATCTTCACATTTTAACCTTCATCCAATCCTCTGCAAGTCACCTTCCTTTAAGCTTGAGTAAATTGGTTGTAGATTTGACTCTCAGCGTTCTCTCACCTCTGTCTAATAGGGCAGTGGGGGGGGGGGGGAGCATTTGGATTAATGCAGTATTTGGATTAATTCTGCCAATAGGTTTTAATATAATCTTGTACGGTGGATGACATAGATTTATTGTGAGACCAAAACAGAGTTTGTACGTTCTCCCCGTGACCTGCGTGGTTTTTCTCTGGGATCTTCGGTTTCCTCCCACACTCCAAAGACGTGCACGTTTGTAGGTTAATTGGCTTGGAATACTTGTAAATTGGCCCTAGCGTGTGTGTGATACTGTTAATGTGCAGGGATTGCTGGTCGGCATGGGCTTGGTGGGCCGAAGGGCCTGTTTCCGGCCGTGTCTCTAAACAAAGCTAAACTCAATCCATCAATATCCTGTTGCAGAATCACAATGCCCTGATCATAGCATGGCCTTCTACCTGTTTTTATATCAATGGACAACATGGAAACTTTACATTTCCTTCTTTCCTCCAGATCATTAATATAAAGAGAAAACAATTGACGGCCAAGAACCAATCCCTTTCAGGAGCAAAGTTAGAAAGTGTACATGTATTTGGGACTCGCTTTAGTTTTGTTTTGTTTAGTTTAGAGATACAGAGCGGCAACAGACTCTTCGGCCCAACGAGTCCCCACTGACCAGCAATCCCCGCACATTAACACTATCCCGCACACACTAGGGACAATTTACAACTATACCAAACCAATTAACCAACAAAACTGTACGTCTTTGGAGTGTGGGAGGAAGCCAGAGCACGCGGAGAAAATTCACGCAGGGCACGGGGAGAACGTACAAACTCTGTACAGACAAGCACCCGTAGTGAGGATCGAACCCGGGACTCTGGCGCTGTAAGGTAGTAGCTCTACCACTACGGCACTGTGCCACCCTTCTGCAAATGAAAATTGATGTGAGATCAATTGTTCATTTTAAAACAGCAGGTGGCAGATATTTTAAACTAAAGTTATGAAAGAAGTGTCTCGACCTGAAACGTCACCCATTGCTTCTCTCCAGAGATGCTGCCGGTCCAGCATTTGGTGTCTATCTCCAATCCTCTTGGCCCCGCTCTGGGAGTAGGAGTGGGGGCGGATCCGGATCTGCATCGGCCGTGAGCCTCAGGCCGAGCTCGGCGATCGTCTGCCTGCTTCTGCTGCTGTTGGAGGTGAGACGTTGTGCCGCGCCAGGGTCACTTTGGCCGTCAGTTACGCAACAGGCCAGTGGCGCGCGAAGATTTCGTTCAGGACGAAGTCCACACTCCTCCACGCCACTCCACACTCCTCCACACCACTCCATGCCCCCGTCCCGCGCTACCTACACGCTGCCTACGCGCTAGCAAGTCGCGGAAATGGTGCGCGAATGATGGCCAAGTGGGACAGGCCCTTAAAAAGGCAAGAAGCAATATTTTAGCAGGATCAGTAATGGGAAAAGCAAGACAAAGCACAAAGCTAACAATTCCCTATCCATCTTCCTCACCTTTCCCCTCCTGAGATGGAAGATGGCATGCTTTCATCCCAGATCTCCGGCTTCCTTAACCACTTCTCCAGCCAATGAGGGCCCTACAGCCTTGCCACAAATGGGTGAGGAGGCGTTGGATGAAGCAGACAGATGAGTACTTTCAGACTGGTGCACCCTTCCACAGTTCCAGCGTTCCTGAGCGAGGGAATCACCGATCTCTGCATTATCCTGAATGATGGTTCTCCTGCCTGAGCAGTTGTGAGCCAGTGATTCCCTTGAGTCAGTGTGAAGGCTAACGTTTCTCAAAGAAGCCCTGACAACATAGTTTCATCATTTCCTCTGAACATCTTTTAGTTTAGTTTAGTTTAGAGGCACAGCACAGAAACAGGCCCTTTGGACCACCGAGTCCGCACTGACCAGCGATCCCCGTACATTAACACTGCCCTTCACACACTAGAGACAATTTGCATTCTTACCAAGTCAATTAACCTATAAACCTACATGTCTTTGGAGTGTGGGAGTAAACTGAAGATCTCGGAGAAAACCCACGCGGTCACGGGGTGAACGCACAAACTCCGTACAGACGGCACCCGTAGTCGGGATTGAACCCGCGTCTCTGGCACTGAAAGCGCTGTAAGGCAGCAACTCTACCGCTGTGCCACCATGCTGCCCATTTGATGTGATGAAACTCCAAAGAGAGTGCCTTCTTCTGGAGTCTGATATGGGTCTGCAAAATACGTGGACTCCATTGGAACTAACTGAGTGTAATTAGAGTCTAGATGCTGGATCTTGGTTGATGAGAGGACATTGAGAGAACATTCACAAGAGCAGGAATTCCCACTGATTATTGGACAGTGTGATTTTTTATCAGGTTTGCAATCTTGATCATCAAATACCCTGTGCCCCAGACCACCAAAGGCGATTTTGACCTCAGAAGGTATTGGTAAATTTCATCATTAATGCTTGCCTTCACTGAAAGGTGACTCCTGAGCTATAGGGAACATTGTCCAGGCCTCATCATGGAAATTGTTGTTAGGGGGCAGTGTTGTACAGTGAAAGCAGTTTCATTCATTGACTCTGGCATACACATATTGAGCGTTGGGCAGTTTTTTAATGTTTTCATAAAGGAGTCTATATTAATTCAGAGCTCTCGCTCCAATTGTCCATATGTTCAAGTGTTGCCTATAGTCTATTGTGTTGCTTGCATTCCGGTGCTCAACCATCAACAGTGTATCACCTTGCTTTTGAAGTGGACATGATGTAGGCTAAATATTTTTCCATTTGTCCTGCATATTGGCTCCATCCTAGTAGGATATTTGTTGGAAATGAGGTGCAACGTGCTGACAGGTAAGATTATTGGGGCAATGGTATCAAGCAAGGCTGGCTCATGCACTTCCAGACAGAATGAATCCAATGGGTGATTTGGGCACTCAGCTATAACAAAGGGGGATTTGAGAATGACCTTATGATGACTTTGCCTGAGGCAGGCACGCAGGAGACGCCTCGATAGGACCGCAAGAGGATTTGTTCAATAATTGAATGATACTTCATTGTCTCATGTACCGAGGTGTAATGAAATGTTTTGCATCGCATACAACCCGGTAAAATCATGTAGCAGACCTCACCTAGGCAGCACACAAAGTGTCGCCTCGTTTTGGTGCCGAACAGTCCCCATCTACTGCCTGCCGCTGCACGTGGCATCAGCCCCACCCATCTGGTCCTCCATCTTTCTGTGTGGTCACCCTCGCTGGGTCCACCCTTCTCCTAATGCCTCCACAATGTCTAAGTCTAAAGCTACCTCTTTCAGAACCCTGGGGTGCAGTCCATCCGGTCCAGAAATCCAGACCAATCCACATTCAGCCCTTTCAGTTTCCCAAGTACCTTCTCTTTAATAATATCCACTCCACTAACTTCCACCCCTTAATAGCCCTGTCCCACGGTACGAGTTCATTCCAAGAGCTCTCCCAAGTTTGCCCTGATTCAAACTCAGAGATTTACGGTAATGGCCACTCGGGGCTCTCGTGGACATTTTTCAACATGTTGAAAAAATTTTCACCGTGTTGAAAAATCTTCACGAGTCTTCCTGTGCATACCGGCCGTTAGCGAGTCTTCCCGAGTACCCGCCGTTCGCATAACGAGCCGCTAAGAGACATCCCCGAGCTCCGACGTACCCGCTATGTTCATTCTCTGTGCTTACCACGAGTTTGATTTTTTTAAAACTCGGGAGACCTCTTGGAATGAACTCGTACCGTGGGATATGGCTTTAACTCTCATGAATTTCCAGCACAGAGCTGGTGTCTTCCACTGTGAAGACTGATGCAAAAATCAAATTCAGTTCCTCTGCCTTTTCTTTATTCCCCATTATCAAGTCACCTGCATGATTTCCACCAGTCCAACGTCCACTTATGCCTCTTTATATATCTGGAAACTTTTGCTATTCTCTTTTATGTTATTGGCTAGCTTACTTTCATATTTCATCTTTTTTTCCCGTATTGTCTTTTAGTTACCTTCGGTTGTTTTTTAAAAGCTTCCCAATCCTCCAGCTTCCCACTAATCTTTGCCTTCTGTTTTTATTCTGTACTGTCTTTCACTTCCCTTGTCAGCCACAGTAGCCTCAATCTGCTCTTAGAATCTTTCTTCCTCTAACCTAACCCACAGCTAACAATAGCCTGTTTCCTTTATCATCGTAATATTTTTGCATATCTTTCATTCATTTGTTCTATATCTCTCCATATCACCATCTATATCTCGTTCCCCTTTCCCCTGACTCTCAGTCTGAAGGGTCTCGACCCAAAACATTGCCTATTCCTTTTCTCCAGAGATGCTGTCTGACCTGCTGAGTTACTCCAGTTTTATGTGTCTATCTAAGAAACCAAACTATCTAAGGCACTCTACAAATTTCCTTGGGATCCAGTCCCAACCTGATTTTCCCAGTCTACCTGCATTTGAAATTCCCCATGACCACCGCTACATTGCCTTAGTTACATGCCGATTTATCTCCTGAAATAATTTGTATCCTATATGCTGGCTACTGTTCAGGACCCTGTAAATAACTCCCATCAAGGTATTTTTACCCTTGCTGTTTCTTAGCTCTATCCCCAAGGATTCTAGTGGGTAGAGCTAAGAAATTGCAAGGGTATAATACCCTAAGATGTAATCCCTTGCTAAGGTCTGAATTTGATTCCTTACCAGCAGAACAACCCCACCCCTCTGCCCACCTGTCTATACTCTTGATAGGACGTGTAACTTAGATATTCAACTACCTGCTCAGATCCTCTCAGCCATGTCTCTGTAATGCCCACAACGTTGTACCTACAAATTTCCAATGTGTCACAAGCCTATCCACTTTGTTCCTTATTCAAATATAACAGCTTTACTTCAGTATTCACTGCCCCTCCTCTCACATTAGTGCCACCTTTACCTGACCTTAGTTAGTTTTAGTTTAGTTTAGTTTAAAGATGCAGCGTGGAAACAGGCCCTTCGGCCCAGGCGAGTCTGCATCGACTAGCACTATCCTACATGCACTAGGGTCAAGTTACAATTTTACGCTGCCAATTAGCCTACAAACCTGCGCAGCTTTGGAGTGTGGGAGGAAACCTGAGCACCTGGTACAAACTCCGTACAGACAGTACCCCTAGTCAGGATTGAACCCACATCTCTGGTGCTGTAAGGCAGCAACTCTACCACTGTGCCACCTTTCCGCCCTTTAGGGCCTGTCCCACTTGGCACGCAAACTACGCGACCTGGTGGTTGTGTTGAGGCGCACAGGCATCGTGTGGCCGCGCGGGGCCGGTCCCACTGAGAAGCGCGGAGGGGTATGGAGTTGTGCGCGACATCGCGCGGGGCTCTGAAATATTTGTAGCGAACAAAATCTTTGCGCGCCAACGGACTGTCGCGGAACTGACGGCCAAAGTGATGGCTGATCATCCACAATCAGTACCCCGTTCCTGCCTTCTCCCCATATCACTTGACTAGAGGTTGGGGTGGTTGGCAAGTACAGATGCAGCATGTGTAAGAAAGAACTATGGATGCTGGTAAAATCGAAGATAGACACAAAATGCTGGAGTAACTCAATGGGTGAGGCAGCATCTCAGGACACAAAAGTCTGAAAAAGGATCTCGACTCGAAACGTCGCCCATTCCTTCTCTCTTTAGAAGCAGCATAGTACCCTTTGGCAGTTTGTAAATCAGAAAAGATAGTCAACAAGGGTAGAGTGCGCTTGAGAATGGTCAGATATGAGGATTACTACAGGCTTCAACCATTGTCAAGCCTCCTTCTCCGAGTGTGTTGAGTCATTGGAAATTGTTCCGAGAGGCTAGCTGCTGCCCATGTTGGAGAGCGATGGGAGTGGTGAGTGACTAGCCTGCCATACAAAGAAGTAGGAGCTGAGTTTTAAACATGCCGACACATTGGCACAGCTGGTAGAGCCGTTGCCTCACAGCACCAGAGACCTGCGTTTGATCCCTACCTCGGGTGCTGTCTGTGAGGAGTTTACACGTTCTCCCTATGACCGTGTTTGTTTCCTCCAGATGCTCCGGTTTCCTCCCACATCCCAAAGACGTGCAGGCTTGTAGGTTTCAAGGTTTCAAGGTCAGTTTATTGTCACAATACATCACAATTGTCAGGTTAATTGGCCTCTGTAAACTGCCTATATTGTATGGGGAGTGGGAAAAGTAGGACTGGTGTGAATGGGTGGATTGTTGGTCAGCGTGGACTCGGTGGACCCAAGGGCCTGTTTCAATACTGTTTCTCTAAACTAAACTAAACAACACTAAACTGGCCTAGTTGACTAGCTGGTAACACACAGAAGCTGTGATGTTTGTTTGAGGCATGGAGTCATAAAAAGATATGAGGGTATGATGCAGCCCCTCAATATTAAGTGTTAATCCTAATTAAGGAGAGTGCTGGCCATGTGTGGAGTTGTATTGCACAGAACAGTGTGAGGATGGTACACAAAAATGCTGGGGAAACTCAGCGGGTGCAGCAGCATCTATGGAGTGTGAGGATGGTGGTAGCTTCAGCTCACCAGTTGCATTTGGAATCACCAGTTGCATTTGTGTGTATTTACATAGCTGAACTCCAAACCCTTTCAGACTGCCGCAAGTTTGTCTCTTATGTGACCCCCCACTTAATTCTGATTCTTTCATTTTAATGGCACCTGATTTTTCCTATCCTCCGTGAAATGTGGTTATTTTTAGTATTTCATCCTGGTGTCCGATCTGCGGCCAAATTAATTTCATACCATCTCTGCAATACTTATTATCATGTTGGACATTAGCCACACCTGTTGAGATGCAACCGCTTTGTCTCTCCTGTCCTGGAGCTAATCCCTATCCCCATGGAAACCAAAGCCATACAGGTATCTCTTACACGCACCAATTAACCTGCTCATCCTATCACTGCTCAGAGCAGTGGGAGCAGGCAGGATACCACTGTTTGTGAAGTAGTGCTTTAAACCTATCCCCTATGCTCCTGTAATTCTAGCCTCAACCCTTTTCTTTCCTGTCATCGATTCTCACATCTGGCAGAGTAGGAAGTGAAACATTTCTTGCACATGTGCATATTCAGGACAAACAAAGCATTGTGGACTTTCCACAGTGTACAGGAATTGCAAGCAATGAGGTACAGCTGCCCTGTCATTTTGCTTTAACTTCGATGAATTTGTCTTGTGAATATAAATATCTCTACTGATCGATGGCTTCTAGCTTTCAAGAAGCTCAATCCTTATTCTTCTGAACCCGATAAATGTCTGCACCTAATCTCTTCATTGTTTCAGTGATCAATGGCATTTCTCTGCTCCATGACTCTATCTGTAGCGTTCAGGTCAGATGATCCAGACCTGGGCAGGTCATCTTGGTCCAGCCTTTGCAAAGCCATCAGGGACACCAAGCGATAATTCTGCACCGCTAGATTCTCAGCATAAACCCAATGATTGTGGCAAGGCTTGCATGCTTGTTGGACAGATATCTAGATAGAAATGGTTGAGTGGGCTTAGGGCCAAATGCAGGTCATTGGTGACCCTCGGACTATCCTTGATCAGACTTAGAAACAAAATGCTGGAGTAACTCAGCGAGAAGGGCAGCATCTCCAGATAGAAGGAATGGGTGACGTTTCGGGTCGAGGCCCTTCTTCAGCATCTGCAGTTCCTTCCAACAATCCAGAGTTGCTGCCTGTCCCACTGAGTTACTCCAGCATTTTGTGTTTACCTTCGGTGTAAACCAACATCTGCAGTTTCTTCCTGCACACTTGATCGAACATTGCTGGCTTAATCTTGCACTAAACATTATTCCCTTATCAGGTATCTGCATACAATAAATGTCTCAATTGTAATCATGTATTGTATTTCTGCTGACTGTCTGGCACGCAACAAAAGCTGTTCACTGTATCTCGGTACATGTACAATAAACTGAACTCAAATTAGAACTGACCCAATATGTCAGCTTGGTCATCGTGGACAAGATGGGCTAAAGGCTTGTTTCCAGGCTGGATAGCTCTATGACTCTATGACGCATTACAAAGTGAAATTGAGTTTTATAGTTCACAACAACACGTCCCTCCCTGATGAGATGAATGCATTCTGTGCTCATTTTAAACAGGGATTCAGTGAAATTATGTCACCTCGTTTGAGATGCTTGAGTGCGCCAGTACACGCAGTCATGTCACAGACGTCACATCAGTCTTTATGAGAGTGTACCCTCAGAAATTGACACATCTGGATAGCCCCCAATGTATTCAGAGCCTGAGCAAACCAGCGAGCAAGGAGTATTCACAGACCTCTTTAACCTCTGCCTAGGCCAATCTGTGATTCACATCTGCTTTAAGAAGACCACAATCTTTCCAGTTCCCAAGCGAAAACAGGATTGCGTGCGTTAATGACCATCGTCCAGTGGGTCTGACATCCACCATCATGAAGTACTTGGTGCCGCTGTTCATTTTGTATATCAACTCCAGCCTCCCAGACAGCTTAGATCCACTACAGTGTACATACAATTAAAACAGATCCCTGGGAAATGCCTTCACCCGGGCTCTAAACTAATGTCTGGAACATCTGGATAATGGAAAAGTCTCCATCCTAATTATTGGCTAAAGCTCTGCCATCAACAGCACAATTCCAACTAAACTCATCTCCGAACTCCCGGACCGAGGAGTTAGCACCCCTCTCTACAACTTGACCCATGACTTCCCGACCCATAGACCACAATCTGTGAGGTTAGCAGCAAAATATCCTCCACGATAATTATTAACACCAGTGCTTTGCATAGATGCATTCTCAACCCCTTACAATACTCCCGATACACTCACGGCTGTGTGGCCAAATTCTGCTCTAACTCCATTTGCAAGTTTGCAGATGATATACCATAGTGGCCCGGAACAGGAACAATGATAAGCTGCATACATGGGTGCTGTATGGCGTTTGTATGGTCAACCCGTGACCTGTGTGGGTTTTCTCCGAGATCTTCTCTTTCCCCCCACTCTCCAAAGATGTACAGGTTTGTAGGCTAATTGGTTTGCTATAAATGTAAATTATCGCTCGTGTGTGTAGAATAGTGTTAGTCTGTGGGAATCGCTGGTCAGCTCGGACTCGGTGGGCTGAAGGGCCTGTTTCTGCGCTGTATCTCTAAACTAAACTAAACCAAACTATACCCTCTCCCTCAATGTCAGCAAAAGAAGGAGCTTGTTATCAACTTCAGGTAGTCTTATTCTGTCCTCTGCTGGAACTTATGTGCAATAGCACCATCTATTGGACTTTTATTGTTAAAGGTCAGTTGCACGCAGGAAGCAGGAAGTAGTCTCCTGTCCTATTTTTTCTGTCATGTTCAACAACAGAAGCAATCCATCCGAATCCTAGCTTGCTACGCTTAAGAAAGCAGTGGCTGTAAGTTTATATAGTTCACGGTATGCTTGGAATGCTATATTGGAGAATATTTATGGCAGATGATGTTTAACTAAATTCATTAACTTCATAGCATTTGTGAATGTTTAGATTGTTAGTCGGTGGCCATTTTGTAGCACCTTACATACAAGGAATAGGATTTGCTTTAATTGTTAATAGGAATGTTTAGTATGTATTTGCCCTATATGGTCTACTGTTTAGAAGATTTGTATATTTCTGTAAAGGAGAGTAATTTGTGTATCTTTCTTCTCCTTTATAGTTTTCATTCGTTTTTCAATATTAAGAATGGCAGCACTGGAAAATTATTAAACTAAAGAGCAGAGATGCTAACTTCCTGACTCGCGTCTGATTATTGAATCGAGTTTGGCTGGCTGTCAATCTACGTTCTACTGTTAACAATCACGTAGGGAGGACAGTTCAAGCCTGATAGAACACATCTGTATCAATGGAACTGAGGTTGAGATGATTGAGAGCTTTACGTTTCTATATATAAATATCAGCAACAATTTGACCTGGTCCAACCACATTGATGATATAGCCAAAAAGCACACCAACTTCCTCAGAAGAATAAGGACATTTGACATGCCCCATTGTCTCGTATCAATTTCTACAGATCCACCCTCTGCCACCTCCAGTTTAAAATCCATTTGGAATATTTTGGATGACCAAGAACCAAGAACTATGTTTCCTATCAAGATGCAAGAAAGCTTGGTATGACATGTGCTCTGCCGAAGACTATAGAAAACTGCAGGGAGCTGTGGACACAGCCCAGTCCATCGTGCGAACCAGCAATTTATCAATAGGTTGAATCAAGATGCAAACCAGTCACACGCGCTCCCCCCAACCCCCACCACTGATGTCATCTCCACCACATTGCCTCGGCAAAGCGGCCAACATAATCAGGAACTGCTTACGTCCCAGTTTTTCTCTCTTGTCCCCTCTGCCGTCGGGCCAAAGATAAAAAAAACATGAAGGCACATGCCACCAAATTTAGAAACGACTTCTTCCCTGCTGTTAGCAGACTCTTGAAAGGATGTATTCCCAAACTTCCAATGTACTTTGTTGCAGTTCTTACACTTTTGATTCTGCTCTTTTTCTGTAGTTTAGATGAGAGATCAGCATGGAAGTTGGCCTTTCTGCCCACCGAGTGCATGCCAACCAACGATGAACCATACACTATTTTTATCCAACACACTAGGGATAATTTACAGAAGCCAATTAACCTACAAACCAGTACGTCTTTGGAATGTGATAGGTACACTGGAGCACCCGGAGAAAATCCACATGGTCACAGGGAGCACGTCCAAAAACAGTGCAGACAGAACCCGTAGTCAGGATTGAGCCTAGGTCTCTGGCGCTGTGAGGCAGCAACTCTACTGTGGCACCACTGTGCCGGCCTAGTTAAATGTAGTTGTAATACTATATTCTGCACTTAATTTTCTTCTTTTCTGTTGAACTCATGGAAGACATGATTGCTCTCATGTGTGGTATGATGAGCTGCTGTAGATTTGGAAGCAACAGCCGGAGAAGATAAGCAAGAGAAAACACTGATTGGCTCTAGCCCAAGTAGGAGGAGAGAAGTGAGTCAGAGGGGTGAAAACAGTTGAAAAGGAGAGGCAAACACAGGCAGACTTTACTCAGAGCTGCTGTAGATTTGGAAGCAATAGCAGGAGATTAGCAAGAGAAAACACTGATTGGCTCTAGCCCAAGTGGGAGGAGAGAAGTGAGTCAGAGGGGGGAAAACAGTTGAAAACTGAGGAATTTGGTTTGTAAATTGGTAAATTAGGCAATTTATCAGTCAATATAAGCAAGACGGCTCTTAGCGAGTGGCAGTGAGTGAGTGGCCCTGTGAAAAAAGTGTGAGTCTTTGGCTCGAGAGTCTTAGGAGGGGAGGCTTACCAAACCACTGGAGAGGGAGAGACGAAAGAAGGAGATGTCAGGCAAGCTGATTCAGTGTGATGCTTGCAGTATGTGGGAGGTCAAGGACACTGCTGGTGCCTCTGGCTGCTACAAATGCGAGAAGTGCATCCAGGTAGAGCTCCTGGAAGACCGTGTTGGGGAACTGGAGAAGCAAGTGGATGACCTCAGGTTTGTCCGAGAAACTGAGTCGTTCCTCGACAAGTCCTACAGCAAGATTGTTACACCTAAGGTACTGGAAGAGAGAAGGTGGGAGACAGTGAGAAAGGGAGGGAAGCATGGAATGCCAACGTCCCCGGGTGTTGTACCTCTTGTGAACAGGTTCACCCACTTAGAAGCTGTCGGGACAGAAGACGTTGTTACACTGAGCGGCGGACTGGCTTGCGATGCAAATAGGGCTGTTGAGCCAAAACCAAATAGGCCAAAGCCAGGCAACGCCATTGTAGTGGGTGACTCCATTGTGAGAGGTACGGACAAGGGTTTCTGCGGCAACAGACGGGATTCGAGGATGGTGTGCTGCCTTCCTGGTGCCAGGATCCAGGATGTCACGGACAGAGTGCAGAAAATCCTCAAGGGCGAAGGTGAACAGCCGGAAGTCGTAGTGCATGTCGGCACAAATGATGTCGGAAAGAAGGGGATGAATATTCTGCAGCGTGACTTTAGAGAGCTCGGAAAAATGCTGAAAAGCAGGACCTCCAGGGTTGCTATCTCCGGTTTGCTTCCAGTTCCTCGTGCTGGCGAGAGCAGGAACAGGGAGATACGGGACCTGAATGTGTGGCTGAGGAACTGGTGCACGGGGCAGGGATTTAGATTCTTAGATCACTGGGATCTGTTTTTGAGTAAGGGGGAACTCTACAAAAGGGACGGATTGCATCTTAACAGGTGGGGGACCAGCATTCTGGCAGGCAGGTTTGCCACTGCTACACGGGTGGTTTTAAACTGAATAAGGGGGGTGGGGTGTCAAATGGGATAGTTGAGGATGGAGTTAAAGGGAAAGGGTTTCTTAAATGTGTGAGCGGAGAGACAGAGGGGTGTAAAATGAGGGTAGAAGCAATAGGTAGCAAGGTGAAAAGTAAAAGTGGCAGGCAGACAAATCCAGGGCAAAAATCAAAAAGGGCCACTTTTCAACATAATTGTATAAGGGGTATGAGTGTTGTAAAAACAAGCCTGAAGGCTTTGTGTCTCAATGCAAGGAGCATTCGTAATAAGGTGGATGAGTTGAATGTGCAGATAGCTATTAATGACTATGATATAGTTGGGCTCACGGAGACATGGCTCCAGGGTGACCGAGGCTGGGAGCTGAACATCCAGGGATATTCAATATTCAGGAGGGTTAGACAGAAAGGGAAAGGAGGTGGGGTAGCGTTGCTGGTTAGAGAACAGATTAACGCAATAGAAAGGAAGAACATTAGCTTGGAGGATGTGGAATCGATATGGGTAGAGCTGCGAAACACTAAGGGGCAGAAAACGCTAGTGGGAGTTGTGTACAGGCCACCTAACAGTAGTAGCGGAGTTGGGGATGGCATCAATCAGGAAATTAGAAATGCGTGCAACAAAGTTTAAAAAATTATAATGGGTGACTTCAATCTACATATAGATTGGGTGAATCAAATTGGCAAGGGTGCTGAGGAAGAGGATTTCTTGGAATGTATGCGGGATAGTTTTCTAAACCAACATGTAGAGGAACCAACGAGAGAGCAGGCTATTC
The DNA here is from genome assembly GCF_010909765.2 of Amblyraja radiata. NCBI lineage: Eukaryota > Metazoa > Chordata > Chondrichthyes > Rajiformes > Rajidae > Amblyraja > Amblyraja radiata. The sequence goes on along the minus strand of NC_045959.1, from coordinate 96,859,905 downwards.
TAGATTGGGTATTGAGTAATGAGGAAGGGTTAGTTAGCAGTCTTGTTGTGCGTGGCCCCTTGGGCAAGAGTGACCATAAAATGGTTGAGTTCTTCATTAGGATGGAGAGTGACATTGTTAATTCAGAAACAAGGGTCCTGAACTTAAAGAAAGGTAACTTTGAGGGTATGAGACGTGAATTGGCCAAGATAGACTGGCAATTGATTTTTAATGGGTTGACGGTGGATATGCAATGGAAGGCATTTAAAGACTGCATGGATGAACTACAACAATTGTTCATCCCAGTTTGGCAAAAAAATCAATCAGGGAAGGTAGTGCATCCATGGATAACAAGGGAAATCAGGGATAGTATCAAAACAAAAGATGAAGCATACAAATTAGCCAGAAAAAGCAGCCTACCAGAGGACTGGGAAAAATTCAGAGTCCAGCAGAGGAGGACAAAGGGCTTAATTAGGAAAGGGAAAATAGATTATGAAAGAAAACTGGCAGGGAACATAAAAACTGACTGCAAAAGCGTTTATAGATATGTGAAGAGAAAAAGATTAGTTAAAACAAATGTAGGTCCCTTGCAGTCAGAAACAGGTGAATTGATCATGGGGAACAAGGACATGGCAGACCAATTGAATAACTACTTTGGTTCTGTCTTCACTAAGGAAGACATAAATAATCTGCCGGAAATAGCAGGGGACCGGGGGTCAAATGAGATGGAGGAACTGAGTGAAATCCAGATTAGCCGGGAAGTGGTGTTAGGTAAATTGAATGGATTAAAGGCCGATAAATCCCCAGGGCCAGATAGGCTGCATCCCAGAGTATTTAAGGAAGTAGCCCCAGAAATAGTGGATGCATTAGTGATCATTTTTCAAAACTCTTTAGATTCTGGAGTAGTTCCTGAGGATTGGAGGGTAGCTAATTTAACCCCACTTTTTAAAAAGGGAGGGAGAGAGAAAATGGGGAATTACAGACCAGTTAGTCTAACGTCGGTAGTGGGGAAACTGCTAGAATCAGTTATTAAAGATGGGATAGCAGCACATTTGGAAAGTGGTGAAATCATTGTACAAAGTCAACATGGATTTATGAAAGGTAAATCATGTCTGACGAATCTTATAGAATTTTTCGAGAATGTAACTAGCAGAGTGGATAAGGGAGAACCAGTGGATGTGTTATATCTGGACTTTCAGAAGGCTTTCGCCAAGGTCCCACATAAGAGATTAGTATACAAACTTAAAGCACATGGTATTGGGGGTTCAGTATTGATGTGGATAGAGAACTGGCTGGCAGACAGGAAGCAAAGAGTAGGAGTAAACGGGTCCTTTTCACAATGGCAGGCAGTGACTAGTGGGGTACCGCAAGGCTCAGTGCTGGGACCCCAGCTATTTACGATATATATTAATGATTTGGACGAGGGAATTGAATGCAACATCTCCAAATTTGCGGATGACACAAAGCTGGGGGGCAGTGTTAGCTGTGTGGAGGATGCTAGGAGGCTGCAAGGTGACTTGGATAGGCTGGGTGAGTGGGCAAATGCATGGCAGATGCAGTATAATGTGGATAAATGTGAGGTTATCCACTTTGGTGGCAAAAACAGGAAAGTAGACTATTATCTGAATGGTGGCCGATTAGGAAAGGGGGAGGTGCAACGAGACCTGGGTGTCATGGTACACCAGTCATTAAAAGTAGGTTTATTTCTGGGGCTGCTTCCTTAAGTACTCTGGGATGCAGCCTATCTGGCCCTGGGGATTTATCGGCCTTTAATCCATTCAATTTACCTAAGGGATCAGTCTGAAGAAGGGTTTCGGCCCGAAATGTTACCTATTTCCTTCGCTCCATAGATGCTGCTGCACCCGCTGAGTTTCTCCAGCATTTTTGTGTACCATTAAAAGTAGGCATGCAGGTGCAGCAGGCAGTGAAGAAGGCGAATGGTATGTTAGCATTCATAGCAAAAGGATTTGAGTATAGGAGCAGTTGTACAGGGTCTTGGTGAGACCACACCTGGAGTATTGCGTATAGTTTTGGTCTCCTAATCTGAGGAAGGACATTCTTACCATAGAGGGAGTACAGAGAAGGTTCAACAGACTTATTCCTGGGATGTCAGGAATTTCATATGAAGAAAGACTGGATAGACTTGGCTTGTACTCGCTAGAATTTAGAAGTTTGAGGGGGGATCTTATAGAAACTTACAAAATTCTTAAGGGGTTGGACAGGCTAGATGCAGGAAGATTGTTCCCGATGTTGGGGAAGTCCAGAACAAGGGGTCACAGTTTAAGGATAAGGGGGAAATCTTTTAGGACCGAGATGAGGAAAACATTTTTCACACAGAGAGTGGTGAATCTCTGGGATTCTCTGCCACAGAAGGTAGTTGAGGCCAGTTCATTGGCTATATTTAAGAGGGAGTTAGATGTGGCCCTTGTGGCTAAAGGGATCAAGGGGTACGGAGAGAAGGCAGGTACAGGATACTGAGTTGGATGATTACCCATGATCATATTGAATGGCGGTGCAGGCTCGAAGGGCCGAATGGCCTACTCCTGCACCTATTATCTATGTTTCTATGTCTATGTTTCTATGATCTGCCTGGATCGCAAGCATAACTAAGTTTTTCCACTGTTTCTCAGTCCATGTGGCAATAATGAACCATTGCCAAACCAATAGCAGAATACAATGCATTTCACATTTTGAAAGTGCCAGAAAATAAAGGGTTTTGTTATGTTACTAAAACCAAGATACTAGAGGTGCTCCTATAACGAAAGAATTGAAGGTGTTCCATTATGAAATTGAATCTATATTAATTGAAGAAGAGTCTCGACCTGAAACGTTACCCATTCCTTCTATCCAGAGATGTTGCCTGTTCCGCTGAGTTACTCCAGCATTTTGTGTCTATCTATAATACTAAGCTTGGATGTACTCCTATAATAAAATAATTTAAAACGCTCCCATTGTTAATGAGTTGAATATACTTATTTTATCAATGGGTGAATCAAGATGATGGAGTACAAGGAGCAATGGTTGTGGATTATTCATAGCTCAGCTCAGCTTGCAGTACTGCGTGTGCTTGGCCAATAGTTGGAGATAAGTTGGATGTCAGTTGTCAGCAGATCTGAAAGTACTAAGAAGGATCGCAGCCTGAAATGTCACCCATTTCTTCTCTCCAGAGATGCGGCCTATCCCGCTGATTTATTCGAGCATTTTGTGACTATTGAAGCTACTAATGAGAGGATGAAGACTCAAACACTCAGCGTTACGTCATGGGATCAGTGACACTTGTTTGAAAGGGGTCACCAATCCTGTGTAGATACCATTTTGCATGTTTTTCCTTTAATTTTAGTTTTAGTTTAGTTTATTGTCACGTGGTACAGTGAAAAGCTTTTGTTGCGTGCTAGTGTTGTTCAGCGTTATCCAACCCAATGCTTTGAATCTGCTATTGTAATGGAGGCATTGAAAGTAACCCATTAATAATTGGACATGCTTTTCATTAAGGGATTAAACAACATGCTAGGTTTTGTTTGTTCCTACTTTAAAGATATTGAGTGTTGTTTTAATCAAAAGGTTATATTTGATTATGTGATTGTGTTGCAGACAGTGCTGTGGAGAATTTTAGGTTTCGTTTAAGGTTTGTTATTGTCATGTGTATCGAGGTACAGTGAAAAGCTTGGTGTTGCATGCCATTCAATCAGATTATATACTACTATACATAAATGCAATCAAATCAAACTCAAGCACAACGGTTAGTGCAAAGGGTGCAGAATATAAATTTCAGCATTATAGCACATCAGTTTCATAGTCCAATGTCTGCAATGGGATTGAGGTGAATCAAACATTACTCTAGCTAATGGAAGCACCATTTTCAGAAGCTTGATAACAGATGGGAAGAAGCTGTTCCTGAGGCTGGTGGTGCACACTTACAAGCTTCTGTATCTTCTTCCATATCGGAGCAGGGAAAAGAAGAAATCACCAGGGTGGGACAAGTCTATGAATTGAATTGAATTGAATTTCTTTATTTGTCAGTCAAAAACAAGTTTAAACAAAATTTTCGTTACCATGCAGACAAAACAGTAAAAAAGTAACAAAACACACAATTAAACACAATTAAGCACAAACATCCATCATAGTAATAGCCCTGTCCCACTGTACGAGTTCATTCAAGAGCTCTCCCGAGTTTAAAAAAAAATCAAACTCGTGGAAGCACGTAGAATGAACGTAGCGGGTACGTCGGAGCTCGGGTGTCTCTTAGCGGCTCGTAACGCTAACGGCAGGTACTCGGGAAACGAGATAAGCTCGGGAAGACTCGTGAAGATTTTTCAACATGTTGAAAAATGTCGACGAGAGCCCTGAGTACTTACGGGAGGCCATTACCGTAAATCTCCGAGTTCGAATCAGGGCAAACTCGGGAGAACTCTTGAATGAACTCGTACAGTGGGACAGGGCTTTGACTTTCCTCCAGACACCCCCTCACTGTGATGGAAGGTAAAAAAAGTCTTATCTCTTCCTTGCTTCTTCTCCCACAGTCAGGCAGTCAAACTGCTGCGTCGAGGCGATCGAGGCTCCCGATATTGAAGCCCCCACCGGGCTTGGCTCCAAGATAGCGTTAAGTATTGATGGAGTCAATGGTGGGGAGTCAGTCTCTGCGATGGTCCTGGTTGTATACACAACTCTCTGCAATGTCTTGGTGGAACTGTTCCCAAACAAAGCTGTGATATATCCCGACGGTATGCTTTGTTGAAGTTTACGAGAGTCTCTGGAGACATGACGAATTTCCTTCTCGGCTGTCACTTCAATGTGGTCGGTCCACAGCGGACTATCGGTAATATTAATGAGAAGCTCTCAACCATTTCCATTACGTCCGTGCCCGGGTGTGGATAGAAAGGGAATACGCCCTGTCTACGGGCACCCTGAGGGAGTTCCGCGACCGCTGGGCACCGAGGGGGGTTGAATGTATCCTGGACAAGGATTGCAATGTAGTTGTTTAGCAGTTGCTTAGCATATTTGTTCGTCTTGTATTTATGGTGGTGTTTTGTTTTATTGTATTGTAAATACTATTTTAATATTTGAATAAATATTTTTGATTTAAAAAAAAAACAAAAAAAAAAAAACAATTTCCATTACGGCACCACAGTTGTTGATAACTAGCTCCTTCATCTTCCAGACATTGAGGGAGAGGTTGTTGTCCTGACACATTGTTACTAAGCTCTCTGTCTCCTTCCTGTACTCTGTCTCATCATTGTTTGTGATCTGGCCCACCACAGTGGTGTCATCTGCAAACTGTAGACGGAATTAGACGAGAATTTGGCCGCACAGTTACAAGTGTTGCCTGGATCGGCCGACTTTAGTTATGGGGAAAGATTGAATAAAGTGGTTTTATTTTCCCTAGGGCAAAGGAGAATGAGGAATGAACTGATAGAAGCTTTTGATTATGAAAGGCGTACATATGATTGAGAATCAGAGCATTTTTCACATGATAGGGTTATTGAAAACAAAGAAGATAGATGTTTCAGGTGAAATGAAGTTCTGAGGGGGAAGATTTTTTATAGAGAGAATGGTTGATATCTGAAAGGCACTGCCAAAGGATGTGATGTAATCTGATACAATTACGATGTCTATGAGGTACTTACGGGCCTGTCTCAGCAATTTCTTTCAGCGACTGCTGGCGTCATATCAGTGTCGCCGAAAGATTTTGTGCATTTCAAAATCCGGCGGCGACAAAAAAAAAGTTGCGACACTTGAAAAAACAGCGCGCGGCAAACGTCACCACCGCCGTGTCATGCCGCGTCACAATGCATCACGACGAATCACGCTGCGTCACCGCCGCATCACGCCGCAAATTATTCGGTGACCTGATACTTCAGTCAATGATGCCGGCAGTCGCCGAACATCACCAAGTGGGACAGGCCCTTTAGACAGACACTTAAACTGGCAAGATGATCTAAATGAAGAAACAAAGAACTGCAGATGCTGGTTTATACCAATGATAGGCACAAAGTGCTGGAGTAACTCAGCGGGTCAGGCAGCATCTGTGGATAAAATGGATATATACGGTTCTAACACAGGCACTAAATTATCATAAACACATGTCTAAAGACTTTTTTGATGATTTGCATTTAACAATTGGATTAGTGTAGATGAGCTATATCACATTTGGTGATAATATCATGGGCCAAATGAATCATTTCTGTTCTATATGACAGTACAAATCCTTGTTTCGATGATCCTTCAGTAAAGGTGTTAAATGCAAATCATCAAAAAAGTCTTTAGACATGTGTTTATGATAATTTAGTAGCAAATGTTTCTATTGACATTGTGCGTGCTCCTTTAATGTCATTGTGTTAATTGCAGCCGGGGGTTGGATGTGGTGCTATAATTTATTAGATGAGCTTCATTATTTATGACATGGATTTGCTTCTGTTCTAATTGGACATTGAATGTGTTCAAACATCAAAGCCATTGAGGGACTATAATTGAGGTAGTTAATGTGTTACCACAATAAAGAAAATGGATGTATGACTGTGCGAAACAGAACTGAATGTGTTCCATGATGGATGTAATTGATGTCCCTGTTTTATTGATGGGTTGGATGTGCTTGTAAAATGGTGTTATTCAATGTGGTCTTATGATCAAAGAATGGAATGTGATGCTGTGGTGAAGTGTTTACATGGTACGTTCCTTGTAAATGAGAGGTTAGTTGCATATTTTCTGATGACAGAGATGGAAGTAATTTGGCCCATGAGACCAAGACCATGGTAACGCTTAGAGCAATCTCATTAACCCAATTCCAATGATCATTTCCAGGTAACCAAGTCTCTCTCAGGTGCTTAGCACCCACCTCCACTAGGGGTAATGTGTAGGAAGGAACTGCAAATGCTGGTTTACACCGAAGATAGATACAAAATGATGGATTAACTCAGCGGGACAGGCAGCATCTCTGGATAGGAATGGGTAACGTTTCAGATCTCGACCCAAAACGTCACCCATTCCTTCTATCCAGAGATGCTGCCTATCCCGCTGAGTTTCTCCAACATTTTGTATCTATCCACTAGGGGTAATTTACAATAGGCAATTAACTTACCACACAGCATACCTTTGAACGTGAGACAAAACTGAAGCGCTCAGAGAAAATCCATGTATTCAAAAATATACTGTCTATATAGCTTCTGATATATATATATAAAGCTTCTGAGATCAGGATTGAACTCAGGTCACTGGGGCTTTGAGGTAGCACTCTCTTCTGCTCCACTGTGCCGCCCAGACATGGGGTTTGAGGTGGTTTTATTACTCTGAGATTGATGGGCTCTCATAATACATTTATTGGTTCTTTTATTGTAGTGTAAGGGGAAAATATACAATTAATGGCAAGACCCAAATCAGCATTGTTGCGCAAAGGTATCTTGGGGTCCAAGTTCATAACTCCATGAAAGTAGATAGAGTGGTGAAGATTGTTTATGGTATGCTTGCCTTCCTTGGGTGAGGCATTGAATATAAAAATCAGAAAGTCATGATATAACCTTTTTGGAATTGGTTAGGCCACATTAAGTACTGTGTGCAGTTCTGGTCGCCATTCAGATAATAGTCTGTAGATGTGGAGGCTTTGGAAAGGGTGCAAAAGGGGTTTATCAGAATGGTGCCTGGATTAGAGGGTATTACCTACACAGAGAGGTGGGCAGACATGCTTAGTTTTCTTTGGAACGCCAGAGGGTGAGGGAAGTTTGATAAAAATATATAAAATTATGAATGGCATAGATACAGTGGAACGCACTGCCATGGTGGTGGTGGAGGCAGATATTAGACATTAACAGGATTTGGATGGTACATGGATATGCAGGTATGATGGGATGTGAATTATGTGCAGGCAGATAAGAGTTTGACTTCACGTCCAATTCAGTACAAACTTTGTGGGCCGAAGGGCCTGTTCCTGTGCTGTATCTTTCTATGTTCTCTCTTCTATGGAGTATTCGATGTTTAAGTAAAAATAAACTGCTAGATATAATTAACAGTTCAGGAGACATTTATGCAGAAAGAAACATGGCATCGGTTTCAAGTTGATGAATGATAACAATTTGTTATTGACTTCAGTTTGACATTTTCCCGAAGCACTGAATGTTCTTCAATAATTAGAGTGTTGAATGTACTTTGACAGTCAAGGAATAGGGCATTCTCCCATGATAGAAGGTTTGGATGTGGTCTTGCAATAGGTTTGGATGTGTTTCCATCACGGAGAGACTGAATGTGACATCTCCATTGACATGTTTGATATATTTCAATATAAATGTGGTTTTGGCGAGAGATTTGACTAGCACCAAGTAAATGTGATTGTCATTCTACATTAAAAGCATAATCTGTGATCTTTCAATGAGGACATTTCATTTTCTGCTCGAATGGAGGATGGTAAGCATTCCAATACTGAAGAGCTTTACAAGCTGTAATAGTGGAATGATTGGGCGCTCTGCTGTTATCCAGGCAATGGATATCTGCCAAAAGTGGGGAGTTGAAGTTCTTCATTCAACAGCTTTTAATGCTTCTCCAGTTATAAAAATGGATGTATTGACATAATGGAAATGATGGACAATCCAGTCATAAAAGGAATGGACATGTTGCACAATGTCTGAACGATGTGCTTCCATATTGAATGTATTGAATGCCCTTCAATAAAAGAGCACTTGATGTGCTCAAGTAATGGAAAGAATGGATATTGTGCTATATGGCTGTGTTTGCATGCACCCCTATAACAAGAGACTGGTATATATTTTTTCTTTATTCATTCATACTATTATGTTGTTGCTGACACAGTAACATGTGGATAAATGTAGACTATTATCTGAATGGTGGCCGATTAGGAAAAGGGGAGATGCAACAAGACCTGGGTGTCATGGTACACCAGTCATTGAAAGTAGGCATGCAGATGCAGCAGGCAGTGAAGAAAGCGAATGGTATGTTAGCATTCATAGCAAAAGGATTTGAGTTTTGGAGCAGGGAGGTTCTACAGGGCCTTGTACAGGGCCTTGATGAGACCCCACCTGAAGTATTGCGTACAGTTTTGATCTCCTAATCTGAGGAAAGACATTCTTGCCATAGAGGGAGTACAGAGAAGGTTCACCAGACTGATTCCTGGGGTGGCACAGCTTTCATATGAAGAAAGACTGGATAGACTTGGCTTGTACACGCTGGAATTTATAAGATTGAGGGGGGATTTTATAGAAACTTACAAAATTCTTAAGGGATTGGACAGGCTAGATGCAAGAAGATTGTTCCCGATGTTGGGGAAGTCCAGAACAAGGGGTCACAGTTTAAGGATAAGGGGGAAGTCTTTTAGGACCGAGATGAGAATTTTTTTTCTCACACAGAGAGTGGTGAATCTGTGGAATTCTCTGCCACAGAAGGTAGGCCAGTGAGGCCAGTTCATTGGCTATATTTAAGAGGGAGTTAGATGTGGCCCTTGTGGCTAAAGGGATCAGGGGGTATGGAAAGAAGGCAGGTACAGGATACTGAGTTGGATGATCAGCCATGATCATGTTGAATGGTGGTGCAGGCTCGAAGGGCCGAATGGCCTACTCCTGCACCTATTTTCTATGTTTCTGTCTTTCTATGTATTGCCTATTTCTTATTACCGTTGAGAAATTGATGGTGACTCTTTTGAACCATTACACTCTATTTGGGAACAGTATTCCTGCAATTTGTGCATGTGATGAAGGAACTTTCTCAGAGTATGGAGAAGGAATAAAGGGACAATGATATCTTTCAAAGTCAGGCTGGTGTATGTTTTGCAGGGTTTGATGTTTCCAAATACCTATTACACATTGACCCACTTGCTCTTTTATCTCCTCCCATCCTGTCATCGAAGGAGCCAAACACTACTCCCACAAGAAATAGTCAACTGAACTAGTTGCACTTCTGCCATTTAGTGTGTAGTGCATTCAGTGCATATGATATGCGGCCTCTACTATTTCTTGCACATGGCGTGCACAGCCTAAAGTTGCAAGACAACTTGGTCTATTTGATGTTATTTGATTGTGCACGCCAGGTTGATTGCATTCGTCAAAACAGGGTGGACCACGTGAAGGTTGCAATCTCCCACCCCTGCTACATTGGTGAAATGCAATTTCAAAGCCAGGCCCTTTAATTTTCAGGACTTAAAATTAAATTCAACAATTAAGATAGTCGGCCATTCCAAAGTTGATCCTCACATTTACAGCATTCTGTTCTTTTCACTCTCTTTATCTCAGACTTTATTCATCTCCTATTTGTATCGTTTGCAGAGATACCATTACCTTCATCTTTCAGCGAGCACCACTAGTAATATCATTCAATCTCCTGTATCCACTGGTCTAAGTGTAGACTCCTATATATTGGCAAGACCAAGTGCAGGCTCAGTGATCGTTTAGCTGAATACCTGTTCAATCCGCCAAGGCCCACGTGATCTCTCGGTTACTAAACACTTTAACACCACTTCCCATTCTCATGCTGACCTTTCTGTCCTGGGCCTCCTCCACTGTCAGTGAGGCCCAACTAAAATTGAAGGAACAGCAACTCATATTTCACTGGGGCAGCTTAAAACCCAACGGTATGAATATTGACTTCTCTAACTTCAAGTAACCCTTGCTTTCCCTCTCTCTCCATCCCTCCCCATCCTAGTTCCCCGACTAGTTCTACTGTCCTCCTGATTACATTTTATCTTTGTATGCTTCAATGTCACCTTCCCCATAGCTAACAATGAACCATTCCACATTTCCTTATCATCATCTGCTTTGATCTGTCCTTTTCACACCTTACCCTTCCAAATCTCTAAACATCCTGTCCCATGACTCTCAGTCTGAAGAAGGGTTTCATCCCGAAATGTCACCCATTGCTTCTCTCCAGAGATGCTGCCTGTCCCACTGAGTTACTCCAGCATTTTGTCTCTATCTTCGGTATAAACCAGCATCTGCAGTTCCTTCCCACTCATTCAATCTCCCCCTGGTTGCACTCTATTGCAGACTTTTCCTTTACTTCCCATTATCCTGTTCCACTTTCTTTTCCATTTAAAACTTGTTTAATTTCATTTCCCCAATTCAGATGAAAGGTCCTGACTGATTGCATCATGGCCTGGTACGACAATTGCAATGCACAGAAATGCAAGAGGCTGCAGAGAATGGTGAGCTCAGCCTGGTCTACCACACCCCTTCCTACCATCAAAAACATGGTGATGCTTCACGAGGAAGGCATCTATCATCAAGGATCTACCATCCCAGCCATGCCCTCTTCTTGCTGCTACAGTTGGCCAAGAGATACATCAGGTTCTTCAACTGACCTGCACACCCCTATTCCTACCACAGTAATGCAACAGACCACCTCTTGCATTATCATTGTACCATGGACTTGCTTTCGAGCTGTGTTTTACACTAACATCTTGTTTTTGTGGGGGTACGGGAGTGGGTGATTCATAAGTACATCAGAGATAGGAACATAATTCGACCATTCTGCCCATCAAGTCTACTCCGTCTTTCAATCATGGCTGATCTATCTCTCCCTCCTAACCCCATTTTCCTGCCTTCTCCCCTGGCACCTTTATTAATCATGCATTATCAATCTTTGCCTTGAAAATATCGATTGACTACCCTCTGGTTAATTCTCCTTATGTCCTTTCTTAAGGTAGTCCTTTTATTGGTTCTAGACTCTCCCACTAGTGGAAACATCGTCTCCACATCCACTCTATCCATGCCTTTCACTATTCGATTCATACCATTGTCTTGTGGGATTTATGTGTAATTTAAGTATAAATTGTAGCTTTGTGCCACATTTTCTCAATGAGATTAAATTGCAGAATGTGGTCCCATGGTGAGTAGATTGGATACATCCTTACCATCAAGCTGCTGGATTTTTTTACTTTAATGCAGATATTGGATATCCTGTATTGAAGAATTTGGATGCTCTTGTATCAGCAAAGGATTGATTATGCTGTAGTAATTAAGATATTAAAATAGAACATGCACCAGTACAGCACAGGTGCATGCCATTCACCCCACGGTGTCTGGGCCGACCTTAGTACCAATCAAATCCAACACCAGAATCCCTGAAGCTGTGAGGCAGCAACTCTACCAGTTGTGTTATTTTGCCAGCCTGGTGTCATGAGGTCATAAGGAATAGGAGTAGAATTAGGTCATTTGACCCATCAAGTCCACTCCGCTATTCAATTATGCATGATCTATTTCTCCTTCCAAACCCCATTCTCCTGCCTTCTCCCCATAACCTCTGATACCTGTACTAATCAAGAATCTATCTATCTCTGCCTTAAAAATATCCACTGACTTGCCCTCCACAGCTTTCTGTGACAAAGGATGCCACAGATTCACCACCCTCTGATTAAAGAAATTTCTCCTCATCTCATTCCTAAAAGAACGTCCTTTCATTCTGAGGCTGTGACCTCTAGTCCTAGACTCTCCCACTAGTGGAAACATCCTCTCCACATCCACTGTCTCCCAGCCTTTGTGTGTTATGACAGTCGAAGCTTTCAGAAATTACAAAAGTGAAATGTTTGTGATATTTATATCTGTGCTCTTCATTCACATGGGCTGACTTTCCTTAAACACAGGTAGCCACCTCATGGAAAGTAGCACCAGGTTAAATCTGCTTGTACTCTTGGCCCTTTGGATTAATGTCCCTGTGTACACTTGCTTTGTAGGCATTTCTCCTGTTCCCATGTCACGTTGTACTCATCTGTGCAATCATAAATACTTGGGAGTAAGTACTTTCATGTGAAATGATATACTGTTAAAGTTAATAGGCTACAAAAAACAATGTCAACATCCCAACTTCTATACTCAGTATCCTGACTGATGAAAGCCAATACACTGAAAGGCTTTTTGATCAACCTTTCTACCTGTGAATCAACATTCAAGGAACTATGTACCTGCACTCCTAGATCCCTCTGCTCTACAACACTCTCTAGTGCTGTGAAGGTCCTGTCCTGATCTGACTTCCGAGAATGCAACACATCACACTTATCTACATTAAATTCCTTTAACCACTCCTCAGCCCAGTTGCCCAACTGTTCGAGATCTTGCTGCAATTTTCGATAACCACCTTCACTTTCCATGACACCACCCAATTTAGTATCATTTGCAAACTCGCTAATCATGCCCAATAATTTATCATCCAAATTGTTGATATAAACCACAAACAGCAATGACCCAGCACAATGCGTGAGACACACAACTAGTCACAGGCCTTTAGTTAGAAAAATAACCTTCCACCGTCACCAGCTGCTTCCATCTATGAAGCCAGCTCTCTATCCAGTTGACTAGCTTTCCCTGGATCAATGGGTTATGAATTTAGGCAATCCTTTCCTCTTTCTACTTCACTGTTACCTGGTGAAGCTCCAATCCCTGGAACTGTTCCTTTATTTGCGATGTTAGAGATAAATTATTTTGGGCTTAAAAAATGTAATTGTAATAATTATTATCTATTGGTAGGTTCTACAATTGCTTGGCTTAGTTAGAACATTGGCATTCCTTGAGTCTGAAGATTATGGATCAAATATTAGACGCATAGATATATAGACAATAGGTGCAGGAGTTGGTCATTCGGCCCTTCGAGCCAGCACCGCCATTCAAAGTGATCACGGCTGATCATTAGTTTGAGTCCATTTTGGAAACTGGCATCTTAGGTCTTATGAAACAATGTTTTCCGCTTTTTGGAAGAGACACAAAGAACAGAATGTGAAAATACCACATCTGGAGACCAGAGAGTTCTGCCATGTTTGTGTCAATGTTACGTCCTCAGCCAATGCCACCAAATACCGATAATCTCCTTGCGCTTCCATCTGTTTTGTTTGAGAAAATACACAAAGTGTTTGTCAACTTCTATGTTGTAAAACTGTGTCTTCACCAAGTTCCTTCAGTCTTATGAAAGTGCTAGATAGTGAACCGGTGGAACATTTGTAAGTCACAGGTTCTACTACCTTGGAAAAATAACAACTTCTTTGCATTATTATAGTAAGAGATAATGTGGACAGCTGCAGAAAACTATTTTCATCAGTAATGATAAGGACTGGGTGAGGAGAAGGACGTTGGTTCTCTGGATGATCCAGACGCTCAAGGAATGCAATGGCTGGAGGCCTTGCAGTAGCCTGAGCCTTGCCTGGATCGGGCGGACTTACCTGGAGGGTGGACTGAAAATGGCGCCAATACTCCTCTTGCATGCGGCTCAATGGACTATTCCTGTACACTTTGCTAATCGGGGATTGTGCTTTGGTATGGCAATACTTTACTGGACTGTGAACAATAAAATAATTACTGTGCATTTACACTCGACAAAACAACAACATTGACCGTTTTCCATTTACCTAGTCTAGCGTAATGTTTTGAGTAGGTTCTATGACTTGGATTGCAAGTAGGTTACTTTCCACATCATATTGGTTAACTTAAGGGATGACTGGACCCCCCTTCGACATACTTTACTTTACATATCATTACTTTAACACCAAAATAAACGAAGTCAGCACCGGCGACAACCTATATCACCTGGCAACAACCTACGTTAACCTGGCGACAGCACCTACGTCAAGAGAAGTCAAGCTACGCTCATTGACGTCAAACCCACTGTCGCCGATGGTCTCAGAAAATGTTTCAACTTGTTTAAACTCCAGCGGTGACCAGAAAGACGCTACGACTCTTTGGGCGACTGAGGAGACTACTCACGACCATACAGGCGACACCCCGGCAATCGTATGGTGACAGCCTAGTCGCCTGTAGTTGCCTAAAAAATAGCCTAAGTGGGACAGGCCCTTTATTGTCTTCAACTTATGATTAGAAAATATGGCAAGCATATACATTCCGAGCAGTTATTGCATTTGAAGTAATGGTTCTGTGAATCACTGCTGAGATAGACTGCCACCGACTAATTGCTGGCATCATTGGACATCATTCTTATAAAACATAGAAATATAGAAAATAGATGCAAGGGTAGGCTATTCAACCTTTGAGCCAGCTCTGCCAATCAAGGTTGATCCTTCATCTCAAAATCATATTTTCATTTTCTTCTCTAGTGTTCTACCAAAAGAGCTATTTGACTCTTTCCTCAACACTCTGAGGACCATGAATTATATTACCATCTCAGTCATGGAATCAAAAACTCTTTTGTCGCACAGAGGGTGATGGGTATATGGAACGTGCTGTCAGAGGATGTAGTTGAGACATTTCAGACATTTGCACAGGTACATGACCAGGAAAGGCAGGTGGGACTAGCATAGTTGGGGCTAGACACAAAAACGCTGGAGTAACTCAGTGGGTCAGGCAGCATCGCTAGTGAAAGAATATGTGATGTTTCAGGTCAGAACCCTTCTTCAATCTGAGCTACTCCAGCATTTTGTGTCTATCTTCGTTATAAACCAGCATCTGCAGTTCCTTCAGAAACAGCATTGTTAGGGCATTTGGTCAACTAGGCCAAGTTGGACCAAAGGACTAGTTTCCATGCTGTGTGATTATGACTCCATCGGTTAATATAGTCTAATGCTTTGAAAATTAATAAAAGTGTCAACACATAGATATCAACAAAAACTCATATTCTGGGTGATTTATTCCACGATACATCTGATTAGAATTGCAAGAAAAGAGAATGTAAGAAAAATGGAAAAAAAACTTTTGCATTGTGCAGGGTGGTTCAGTTGATGGGACAAAAGCTGTATTGCAATTGCAAATTGTTCTTAGTTTGTGTATGATAGTGGCCGTGTGCGCCGATCGTTGGTCGGCGTGGACTCGGTGGGCCGAAGGGCCTGATTCCACGCCGTATCTCTAAACTAAACTAAAGTCCTGAAAGAGATTGATAAGATAAATAGCAAGAAGCTGGTTCATCTTTCTCAAGCTGAGCTTGGAACCGGTCAGGTAATGTAACAAACTTTGGCTGCATTTAACAGTGTAATACCCATGCAGAAGATGGCGCTGATGGCATCCCACAATGGCTAACTGGTGGTTCAGATCTGGTGATGCTTGGCCACAGGAGTGCACACATTCCCATCCACGAGGGCCTCGGTCAGTGGAGTTTGCAAAATTGGTGTTGCATGATTGCAGGCAGCCCCGGCTGCACTATAGGGGACTTAGCGGGGACTGCCACTGGCAGAGTGAGAAGGGATTGCCTTACAGGGAGGTGCCTCTCATTCGCATTCTGTGGAGTTAGATTTCCACGGCACAACAGAAATAAGAATGTAGTGTTTTATGTTTGGAGAGAGATTGGAGAGGCTTGGTCTGTTTTCCCTGAAATAATAAAAGTTAAGGGTGTAGGAAAGAACTGCAGGTGCTGGTTTAAACCAAAGATAGACACACTCTGAAGAAGGGTCTAGACCCAAAACGTCACCTATTCCTTTTCTCCAGAGATGCTTTATGAGTTACTCCAGCTTTTAGTTTCTAAGGTTAAGAAGGGACATGATTGAAATAGATAAAATTGTGAGGTGCAATGATAGAGGAGATTGCAGGAATCATTACGCATTCTCGTCGGTGCATAAAACTAGGGGGCATAGATTTAGGGTAAGGGGTAAGAGATTTAAATGGGTTATGAGGGGGACCTTTCTTCACTTCGGGAATGGTGAGTACTGGGAATGCACTGTCAGAGAGAATGGTAGAAACGAAGCCACTAACAGCATTAAAGAGGTGTTTGCTGTTTAGTTTATTGTCACGTGTACCGAGGTACAGTGAAAAGCTTTTGTTGCATGCTATCCAGTCAGCGGAAAGACAATACATGATTCCAATCGAACCATTTACAGTGTGTAGATACATGATAAGGGAATAACGTTAAGTGCAAGGTAAATCCAGTAAAGTCCGATCAAGGATAGTCCGAGGGTCATCAACGAGGTAGAAGGGTCTTGACCTGAAACATCACCTATTCCTTCTTTCCAGAGATGCTGCCTGTCCCGCTGAGTTACTCCAGCAATTTGTGTCTATCTTTGGTAGACCAGCATCTGCAGTTCCTTCATTCACAGGTATATAGTAGTCCAGGACTGCTCTCTGGTTGTGGTAGGATGGTTCAGTTGCCTGATAACAGCTGGGAAAAAACTGTCCATGAAGCTGGAGGTGTGTGTTTTCACACTTCTGTATCTTTTGCCCGCGGGGAGAAGAGGGAGTGGCCAGGGTGCGACTCGTCCTTGATTATGTTGCTGGCCTTGCCGAGGCAGCGTGAGGTATAAATTGAGTCATGGATGGTATCTGGTGATAAATGGTGCCTGGATGAGCACTTGCCTGGGCATTGAAGGCCAAGGGGTGAGAGCTGGAAGATGTGATTATTAGGGATGTGTGCCCACTGGTCAGCATGTTTGCACAGGGCTGAATGGCCTGTTTCCATGCTGTATATGACTCTAAAAGTCAATACTGAATAATCCTCAGGTGTCACAGTAGTCGTCGAGGAGAAGTTGACTTTGCAATATTGATCAAGGAATGAATTACTCAAGGGTCAAGAGTGTTTATTTGTCATAAGAACTGGGACTGGAGCAATGAAATTCTTACCTGCTGCAGCTTTGCTGGCACAGTAAATGCATCAACATAACCAATAAATAGACATCAAATGATCAGTCAGTCTATTTAAACCATACATGATAGTGCGCGCCAGAGTACATTATGCAACCTTCGTAGAGCAAAGTCCAGGGTAGTATGGTGATGAGGTATACTTAAGGTACAATTCGGCTTGCACTCGCTAAAATTTAGAAGATTGAGGGGGGGATCTTATAGAAACTTACAAAATTCTTATGGGGTTGGACAGGCTAGATGCAGGAAGATTATTTCCAATGTTGGGGAAGTCCAGAACATGGGGGTCACAGTATAAGGATAAGGGGGAAGTCTTTTAGGACCAAGATGAGAAAATCATTTCTTACACAGAGAGTGGTGAATCTGTGGAATTCTCTGCCACAGGTAGTTGAGGCCAGTTCATTGGCTATATTTAATAGGGAGTTAGATGTGGCCCTTGTGGCTAAAGGGATCAGGGGGTATGGAGAGAAGGCAGGTACAGGATACTGAGTTGGATGATCAGCCATAATCATATTGAATGGTGGTGCAGGCTCAAAGGGCCGAATGGCCTACTCCTGCACCTATTTTCTATGTTTCTACACTTGTGCAGGGTGGATCAAGATGCTAATAGTTGATGGAAAAAAGGTGTTCTTGAACCTGGAGGTAACAGCTCTCAGTCTCCTGCCCGACGCCCTGATGGTAGCAGCGAGATGAGAGCATAGCCAGTGTTTTGTGGGTCATTGATCATATCAGCTGCCTTCTTAAGGCAGCACTTCCCGTAGATTCCGTTGATGATGGGAGATCAGTGATGATCGCGGAAAATGTCCATCACAGCACAGTGGCGCAACGGTAGAGCTACTGCTTCACAGCGCCAGAGACCTGGGTTCGATCCTGTCGACGGGTGCTTCCTGTGCGGAGTTTGTACATTCTCACTGTGACCGCGTGAGTTCCCTCCGGGCGCTCGCTTTATCTCCAACATTCCAAAGACAAGCAGACTTGTAAGTTAATTGGCTTCTGTAAATTGCACCCAATGTATGGGATGCGAAAATGAGATAACATAGAATTTGTGTATGGGTGATCGATGGTCGGTGTGGACTTGGTGGGCAGAAGGATTTGTTTCCATGCTGCATCTTTAAACTAAACTAAACTAAACTAAACTAAACTTTTCGAAGCCTCCTATATTCTTGAGCAGTTGAATTACTGAAGAAGGACAAGATACAACCAGTGTGCTCCCCAATGCCACTTCAAACACTCCTCTCAGTAACATTCCCTAGGTATGACTAGGCCCTTTCCCGAATAGAACTGATTTCTCTTATCATGTAAAGGGTAAGTACAACGGGATCTGGGGGTCCTTGTTCATCAGTCTATGAAAGTAAGCCTGCAGGTACAGCAGGCAGTGAAGAAAGCGAAAGGCATGTTGGCCTTTATAACAAGAGCAGTCAAGTATAGGAGCAAAGAGGTCCTTCTGCAGTTGTACAGAGCCCTAGTGAGACCACACCTGGAGTATTGTGTGCAGTTTTGGTCCCCTAATTTGAGGAAGGACATTCTTGCCATTGAGGGAGTGCAGCCTAGGTTTACAAGGTTAATTCCCGGGATGGCGGGACTGTCATATGCTGAGAGAATGGAGCAGCTGGGCTTGTACACTCTAGAGTTGAGAAGGATAAGAGGGAATCTCATTGAAACATATAAGATTGTTAAGGGTTTGGACACGCTAGAGGCAGGAAACATGTTCCCGATGTTGGGGGAGTCCAAAACCAAGGGCCACAGTTTAAGAATAAGGAGTAAGCCATTTAGAACGGAGACGAGGAAACACTTTTTCTCACAGAGAGTGGTGAGTCTGTGGAATTCTCTGCCTCAGAGGGCGGTGGAGGCAGGTTCTCTGGATGCTTGCAAGAGAGAGCTAGATATGGCACTTAAAAATAGTAGATATGGGGAGAAGGCAGGAACGGGGTATTGATCAGCCATGATCACATTGAATGGCGGTGCTGGCTCGAAGGGACGAATGGCCTACTCCTGCACCTATTGTCTATTGTCTATTTTATCTGTACTCTCTGAATGGCTCGATTGTAATCATGTATTGTCTTTCCGCTGGTTCGTTGCACACAAAACAAATATTTTTGCTGTACCTCAGTGCCGTGACAATAAACTAAATTAAACTAAACTATTTTTGTAGTGGGTCAAAAAGCTTTCCTGGATTAATTTTAAAATCCTGCCCCTCTATACCTTTCACACAAAAGTCATCCCAATAATAAATTGAAATCCCCTTCTACTATAACTACATTTCTGTGAGAAATGTGAGGTTATCCACTTTGGCGGCAAAAACAGGAAGGCAGATTATCTAAATTGTGTCAAATTGGTTAAAGGGGAAGTACAACGGGATCTGGGAGTCCTTGTTCATCAGTCACTGAAAGTAAGCATGCAGGTACAGCAGGCAATGAAGAAAGCGAATGGCATGTTGGCCTTCATAATGAGTATCGGAGCAAAGAGGTCCTTCTGCAGTTGTACAGGGCCCTAGTGAGACC
Organism: Amblyraja radiata; assembly: GCF_010909765.2. Lineage (NCBI taxonomy): Eukaryota > Metazoa > Chordata > Chondrichthyes > Rajiformes > Rajidae > Amblyraja > Amblyraja radiata. The sequence goes on along the minus strand of NC_045959.1, from coordinate 96,839,936 downwards.
ACACCTGGAGAATTGTGTGTAGTTTTGATCTCCAAATTTGAGGAAGGACTTTCTTGCTATTGAGGGAGTGCAGCATAGGTTCACAAGGTTAATTGCCGGAATGGCGGGACTGTCATATGTTGATAGAGTGGAGTGGCTGGGCTTGTACACTCTGGAATTTATAAGGATGAGAGGATATCTTATTGAAACATATAAGATTGTTAAAGGTATGGACACGCTATAGGCAGGAAACATGTTCCCGATGTTGGGGGAGTACAGAACAGGGGCCACAGTTTAAGAATAAGGGGTAAGCCATTTAGAACGGAGATGAGGAAATACTTTTTCACTCAGAGACTTGTGATTCTGTGGAATTCTCTGCCTCAGAGGGTGGTGGAGGCCGGCTCTCTGGATGCTTTCAAGAGAGAGTTAGATAGAGCTCTTAAAGATAGCGGAGTCAAGGGATATGGGGAGAAGTCAGGAATGCGGCACTGATTGTGGATGATCAGCCATGATCACATTGAATGGCAATGCTGGCTCGAAGGGCCAAATGGCCTCCACCTGCACCTGCTGGCTATTGTCTATTTCTCCCCTGTCTGCTCTGTCTTTTGCTATCTGTTAGGAGGCCTATATTATACTCCCAAGACGTACAGGTTTGTCGGTTAATTCGCTTGGTAAAAATGTGAATTGTCCCCAGTGTGTGTAGGATAATGTTAATGTGCGGGGATCGCTGGTCGATGTGCTCGGTTGGCCGAATGGCCTGTATTTGCGCAGTAGCTCTAAATTAAACAAAAGTAAAAAATTTGCTTCATGAAAAAGCAGGGAGCCCCTGTGTTACATGAACATCCCATTCCAGAGAACTGTCTGTAAACCAAATCTTCTGTATGTTAAAATACATTTCAATGTGGGTTGATTAACGAGTATATTTATTCATGAACATGTATTACAGTCTTCCCCTGTTCCAGTACAATGGTACAGAATTACATTTCGAAGGCCTTGAAGTATTAATGGATCCCACTGTCTCTGCTGCCTCACAGTGCCAGAGACCCAGATTCCACCCTGACCTCAGGTGCTGTCAGTGTGGAGTTCTCACGTACCTACAGTCACAAGTATACAAATATCCAAACATTCTGTAGCACCAATTAATGATCAAAGTGTCATGAATCCTCCAGAGAAACACGTACCCGCATTTTACTGCCTGGAAACTTCAGAGGCCATTCTACAAATATTTAACATATTTTATTGTCACAAAGGGACATAAACATGTCAAATGTACCCAAACAACAAAGAAGCACACACCCACACCCAAAACCTCAAGTCAGTGCACGACATGGTGCAGAAAAACAAAGTCCATTATGCCACGGAATTGGCTGTCATGGTTTTACTGTTGCGATCCTTTACGTGACAAGCTCCCAACCTCTGATTTATTTTGCTGGGTCCATGTTGAGTCTTGTGGCTTCGCCAGATGGGCAGACAAAATATTCAGCTGAGACTGCATGACTGAGCAGATTGATAGCGGAGTCAGGGAATATGGGGAGAAGGCAGGAATGGGGTACTAATTGGGGATGATCAGCCATGATCACATTGAATGGCGGTGCTGGCTCAAAGGGCCGAATGGCCTACTCCTTCACCTATTGTCTATTGCCTATTGTCTATTGTCTATTGTCTATAAAATCTAGGGAGAAGGTGAGAATTGTTATCCTCTTCAGGATGCTAATGAAAAGCAGTTTCTCACTATAAATAGGAAATAAATATTTAAGATTGAGGCTAGATACAAAATGTTGGAGTAACTCATCAGAACAGGCAGCATCTCTGGAGAAAAGGAATGGGTGACGTTTCGGGTCGAGACCCTTCTTCAGACTGAGGTGGGCCTCTCCAAAGATGGGGATAAAATGTGGGAGTGATTTTTGGCTGAAGCCTTCGCTTTCAAAAGGGAGTCATTGCTGGCAAGTGAGCAAAGCCCTGTTGGTCGTTATTGGGTTATTCCCACAACATGAGAATAACACAAGAAAGTGAGCTGAGGACTGGCAACCCTCTAAACAATGGGAATAAACATGGGGAAGTGAACTGGGGTCTGGTAACTCTTCATAGAGTTGAAATAAAAACAAAATTAACTGAGGCCCATCACCTCTCTGTGAAAAGAGAGTAAACTCTGGAAAGGGAGTGCCAGGTGGTGTCACTGCACCAAACAAGAATAATCACTAGAGCATGATTGAGATGTTTAGGTTCAAATGTCCTGCAGAAAATGTATCAGTTGCAGGATCTTGAGGGAATAGCAACTTAAAGATACCATTGAGAGGGGAACATGGCCATTCGTATTTCTCAGGAAAATATTTCATGGTTAAAAGAAAACCAAATCCGCACCATTCCAGTACCTACAGGGAATGCACTCAAGCCACTTTGCATCTTATTTGAAAGTCTGAAAGACACTGTCTTTGTCCTCTTGGGTAATCCTTCAGGATGGAGGATGATTTATATAGATTCACACTGTAAAGTTATGCCTTATTACATATTTTTCTGGGTTTATCCCATCATGAATGGTAACACATCTGAGTTGTGAATTGAATAATTATGTATCAATTCAAATAGTGGACAGAAATTCATTTGTATCATAAAATGGAAAGGATGCTCCATCCATTGCCCAATCTCCTGGCATTGAGGCCGATGATGAGATTACACATATACTGTGCGAGAGACAGACATGTCCATATGTACAAATATGTGCTGACACTCCCCGACCTACGTAAGGCTTACGTTCCAAATACCCTTACATAAGTCAGATGTTAGTCGGAATTAAGTTTAGGTAGAAACAAGGAACTGCAGATGCTGGTTAATACACAAACTGACACAGTGCTGGAATAATTCAGCAGGTCAGGCAGCATCTGTGGAGAACATGATGTGACATTTCAGTTCCGTACCCTTCTTCAGGTTAATTCAGTCCATCGAGTAATTCTAGCACTCTGTTGTTTCACCTTAAAATTGGGCGCCGATGCCGCTGGTCTGTACCAGCGAGCCCCTCTTCACCAGCTGCCAAACCGTCCGGTTGATGTGGCTGTCATTTCAGCTCACATTATAGCTCCTGGCCAACAGCGCTATCTTCAGGCTGCCACCACCGACAGGATGCACACGTTCATCATGGGGCTCCCTCCTCTCTCACCAGCTGCCGCCTCTTCCTGTCAACCGTTGCTTTGTCCACTTACCCACTCCCCCCCCGCTACCCTCTCACCCTTTTCCCTCATAGTCATGACACCTTCCACTTTGGAATATGTCGGTGACTGAAGGGATATAGGCCAAATGTGGGCGTGGGACTAGTGTAGATGGGGCAGCATGGGCAAGTTGGGCTGAATGACCTGTTTCTGTGCTGTATGACTCTATGAAACAATCTCCCATGTTATTTCTATATCTCCCTGCAGTATGTTCAACTATTCAGCTAATTGCCATTTAATGGTCCCATTGAATTTGTATCTAACATTGTGTCAGGCACATCTTGCCCACTTGCTTGGATAGGAAAGTTGTCTTCATATTGCCTTCAGATTATTTCCCAAATATCTCAAATCTTTGCCTACTGGTTATCAGCCTTTCAACCAATGAGAACTATTTCTTTATTCAAGCTATCTAAACTCTTCCATTAAATCTCTACTTAGCCTTCTTATTTCAGAGGAGAACAATCCCAACCACACATCTCTCCTTGTATGTTAATTGCTTAATTTATAATTTTGTAACTGTTACTCTATTGGCTTGTTTAGAAAATATCTTTGATTTACAAAGCTCGCGTTCAATATTGTGGAGGTGTAGGGTCAGAACGAGAGGGTGTGAGCTACAGGAAGAGGTGGAGTAGGCTGGGACTCGATTCCTTGGAGCGCAGGAGAATAAGGGGTGTAATGGAGTCATTGAGTGATGCAGTGTGGAAACAGGCCCTTCGGCCCAACTTGCCTACACCGGCCAACATATCCCAGCTACACTAGTCGATCTTGTAGAGGTGTATAAAGTCATGAGAATAGATCAGGTAGATGCACAAGGTCTCTTGCCCAGGGTAAGTAAATCAAAGTCAAGAGGACATAGGTTTAAGGTGAAGGGGAAAATATTTAATCTGAGGGGTAGATTTTTCACACAAAGGGTGTTGGGTGTATGGAACAAGCTGCCAGAGGAGGTAGTTGAGGCAGGGATTATCTCCATGTTTAAGAAACAATTAGACAGGTATTGTGTGGGCGTTGGGCCGAAGGGCCTGTTTCCACACTGTATGACTCTATAACTCTATGTCGCATTCTCTGCCCAAAATACATTTTACACTTGCCATGCCATCTTGTCTTCATGAAGATCACAATGCTCTGGTTATTGAGATTTATGACAATAAATTTTGTGCATTCTTTAAGATGGATTCAAAATGACCTGGCAGTGCAGAAGTTTTCGCTTCCTCTAAGAAATCACAGCAAGCTATAAACAGTAGTGCAAAGCTGAATGTAATTAATGAAGTGAAAGTCGTGAAAGTTTGTGGATATTAACTGCTAACTTTTAAAACATTGAGCAATCTTTAATACTGTTGGCAAAGTAAAATGTGATTACCAACGTGTTGCAGCAGAAGCACATAATGTGTTGCAAAGACCAGAGATGTTATATTGCCAAAGTAGTTTAGAGCGTGTGAGGAACAATCAACAACATGTGCTCCTAAGTTTCATGATAACCCAAGAATTAGTGTGATCATTATGGCATGACATGAAAGTATGAGAGGCTCCTGCTGTTCCTCTTTAAAATCTTCCCATGTTCTGGAACATGTGCGGCACGGTGGCGCAGTGGTAGAGTTGTTGCCTTACAGCACCAGAGACCCGGATTCCATCCTGTCTGTAGGAAGTTTGTACGTTCTACCCGTGACCTGCGTGGGTTTTCTCCAGGATCTCCGGTTTCCTCCCACACTCCAAAGACATACAGGCTTGTAGGTTGTTCAAGAAGGAACTGCAGATGCTGGAAGATCGAAGGTACACAAAAATGCTGGAGAAACTCAGCGGGTGCAGCAGCATCTATGGAGCGAAGGAAATAGGCGACGTTTCGGGCCAAAACCCTTCTTCAGACTGATGGGGGGTGGGGGGGAGAAGGAAGGAAAAAGGGAGGAGGAAGAGCCCGAGGACGGGGGGATGGGAGGAGACAGCTCGAGGGTTAAGGAAGGGGAGGAGACAGGAAGGGCTAGCAAAACTGGGAGAATTCAACGTTCATGCCATCCGGACGCAAGCAACCCAGGCGGAATATGAGGTGCTGTTCCTCCAATTTCCGAAGGCTTGTAGGTTAATTGGCTTTGGCAAAATGTCCCCAGTGTGTGTAGGATAGTGTTAGTGTGCAGGGATCGCTTGTCATGCAGACTCAATGGGCCGAAGGGCCTGTTTCCGCTCTGTACCTCTGAAACTAAACTAAAACAATAAACTGAAGGAAGGTGCTGGATCTTATGAGGGTGCTGATATATTCTTGGCCAGCCACAACTGGTTTTTACCTATAAAGAAATGTGCCAATTGACATAATATTCATCTTGCTGGGAAGGCAAATGTCATGTTGGTAGAATTGTCCCTCTTCCATCTTTCAGGCTATTCATGTTCAATTATTCAAACATGTGTGGCTGATTTGAATCCACATTTTCTGCCTACTTTTGTAACCTTTGGAGTCAAAACAATTTGCAGATGCTGGAATCTTGTGCAAAAATCAATGTACTGGTTAAACTCAACAGGTCTGTGGAGGTCTGTGTGCATCTGTGGAGGGAATGGACGGATGGCGTTTCTGGATGAGATGCCAGTGCCTCTTCCTGACCATAGGCAGCAAGAGACTGCGCTCACGCAGAAGCAAAGGCTGAGCCGCCAGGATAAGCCAGTGACTGCCAACGCCTCCTCTGGATGCAAGGATGGATGCAGAGAGAAGACTGAGATCGCCAGGGCTGAGCTGCCAGGACAAGCCCGAGATCACCAGCTCCACCGCGCATACATCCTGACGGTAGGGGGAGCGCCACCATGGGGTCACTGTAAATAAAACACATCAGCTGAGTTCACCACACGCCACAGGGGATAAATCTTTGGAATTGTCTATCCCAGACTAGGTTACTCTGATCGCACTCAAAACAGAGGTTGGTGGATTTCCAGACGGTAGCGGACTGGAGGGATAAGGCAACTCTGCAGGAGATAGATCAGCCACAATTGTATTGCATTTTGGAGCAAGCATGAATTCCCAGTGGCAATCTGCTGCTCCTTTGTAAAATCTTTCCATGTTCTGGAACAGCGGTAGAGTTGCTGCCTCACTGCGCCAGAGACCCGGGTTCGATCCTGACTTTGGGGACTGTCTGTGGGTTTTCTTTGAGATCTTCGGTTTCCTCCCACACTCCAAAGACGTACAGGTTTGTAGGTTGTAGGAAAAAGCAGCTGATGCTGGTTTAAATCGAAGGTAGACACAAAATGCTGGAATAATTCAGCGGGTCAGGCAGCATCTCTGGAGAGAAGGAAGTAACGTCTCGACCCGAAATGTCACCCATTCCTGCTCTCCAGAGATGCTGCCTGGCCCGCTGTTGGGAGCCTCGGGGAAGTGTATGTGCATGTGTGCTGATTTGATAGTGGAGTGTACACACATACACGTGGTGCCTTGCGGACTTGCGAGGTAATGAGCAAACAAAACCACAGTAGGAAAGACAGCTTTATAGTACACACGGCTTTAGTTTTTACTGGAGCGGTGATAATATCAATTGATATAATAGTTTCACTTTCTCCACAAGAAACAGCAAAGTCTGATGGCACTGTGCTAATATTTCAAGTGGACTCTGTCAAATCCCGCCTGCCTTCAGCAGCCGGGTCAGTAGTGTTTATATCTCTCGTTTCCCTTTCCCCTGGCTCTCAGTCTGAGGAAGGGTCTCGACCCGAAATGTCACCTATTCCTTTTCTCGTGTAGTGAACGGCAAAGATCATATAAGGATCCTTATGTGATATTTGGTGAGTTAGCGGGTTGCGGTTGTGGGACCAGGGATAGATTAGCCTGTCGAACACTGGGTTAAACGTGTCTCTAACATTGAATTCTCCCAATTTTGCTAGCCCTTGCTGTCTCCTCCCCTTCCTTAACCCTCTAGCTGTCTCCCTTCCCCCCCCCCCCATCAGTCTGAAGAAGGGTTTCGGCCCGAAACGTCGCCTATTTCCTTCGCTCCATAGATGCTGCTGCACCCGCTGAGTTTCCCCAGCAATTTTGTGTACCCTAAACGAGTCTCTCGTTCTATTTTGGTCTGTATTAAGACGCGTTCTTTACAGAGATTACAGACACACGTGGAGAAAGGGGAGAGCGAGATTGAGAGATGAAAGACGAGCAAGAGGACAGGCGCTCGGAGACAATAGACAATAGGTGCAGGAGCAGGCCATTCGGCCCATGAGCCAGCACCGCCATTCAATGGGATCATGGCTGATCATCCACAATCAGTACCCCGTTCCTGCCTTCTCCCCTTATCCCTTAACTCCGCTATCCACATCTAACTCCCTCTTGAAAGCATCCACAGAGCCAGCCTCCACCTCTGAGGCAGAGAATTCCACAGACTCACCACTGTCTGTGTGAAAATGTTTTTCCTCATCTCCGTTCTAAATGGCTTACCCCTTATTCTGAAACTATGGCCCCTGGTTCTGGACTCCCCCTATATTGGGAACATGTTTCCTGCCTCTACCGTGTCCAAACCCTTAATAATTATATATGTTGCAATAAGAATCCCTCTCATCCTTCTAAATATAAGAGTATACAAGCCCAGCCGCTCCATTCTCTCAGATTCAGATTCAGATTCAGATTCAACTTTAATTGTCATTGTCAGTGTACAGTACAGAGACAACGAAATGCAGTTAGCATCTCCCTGACAGGTAGGGGAATTGTCGATATTTCTCCAATTCTTGGGAGACACGGGGCGTCGCGATGTGCCCGCGCCGCCGCCATTTTGTATCGCAAATCTTGGGAGAAAGAGGGAACGGGGTACTGATTTTGGATGATCAGCCATGATCATATTGAACGGCCGACTCCTGCACCCATTTTCTATCTTTCTATGTAAATAGTGGGTATATGGAACGATATGCCAGAGGAGGTAGTTGAGGGCAGGTACTATAACAACATTCGAACAGGTATATGGATAGGATACGTTTATAGGGATATGGGCCAAACATCGGCAGGTGGGACTAGAGTCAATGGGTCAACTTGGTTGGCATGGGCAAGTTAGGGCGAAGATCCTGTTTCCATGCTGCATGACTCTTTGACTCTCTAACGATAACCTGCATTAATGTACTCTAAAACATCACAAAGTGATTGAGAGTCAGGAATTGGAATTTATGCCCACTGGGACATAACATCATGGAAGATAATCTGTAAATCTCAGAAGGGTGTAGAAGGAAGCCTCTGTGGGGAAGACACATAATCCGTGGCTAATTAGCATATGACAATCCCGCCATCCCGGGAATTAACCTTGTTTACCTACGCTGCACTCCCTCAATAGCAAGAAAGTCCTTCCTCAAGTTTGGAGACCAAAACTGCACACAATACTCCAGATGTGGTCTCACTATGGCTCTGTACAACTGCAGGAGGACCTCTTTGCTCCTATACTCCTCTTGTTATGAAGGCCAACATGCCATTCGGTTTCTTCACTGCCTGCTGTATCCGCATGCTTGCTTTCATTGACTGATGAACAAGGACCCCCAGATCCCGTTGTACTTCCCCTTTTCCCAAGGGAGAAACACAGATGACAAATAGATGGGGATATTCCAGACTGGGTTCTTTATTAAATCATAGCATCAGAGAGCTTTCTATGAGTCTGACTCACACTCTTGTCCAGCGCGATGACTTAAGCAGACAGACGCACGGGTTGGTCATACGCCGCGGCAGCCTGTCCTGACCTGCTCAAAGGACCCAAGACAGAAACCGTCACCTCGGAATATTTTACCCTGAGGCACCGCTGATCCACTCTGCGTGGATACGTGTCTACAAACTATCCCGATCGTAATGTTTACTGGAACGCTGCCCCCTCCCGCCTAGTACATTCCCTTGAACTTGAAAAATAAAACCGATTCAGGCAAAGCAAACTTTTTCTCTTTCCAAAACGTGGCAGCTTCGCTCGTTCCAGCAGCCAAGAAGCAGGAATCCCTGAAGCCGTCGCTAATCCGAGTGTGCTGGCGGCTTCGGGTGCAATCCCGGAGATTTGAGACAATACATTGCGAAGAAACGCAACTTTCGGCCGGCCGACAACGGCCACAGTTTGGTCTTTTCAGTGCAGTTAAAGTCCATTGTTGTTCTGTGATAAATATTAACTGACAATGCACACCCATGTTTATAAAAAGGGGTCTGATCGCTTTAATAAGGTTACGCCAGCCCTTCGAAACAAAGTCCCTTCTCGCGTCTTATTCTTTAGACGCAGACCGCTGTTTCTGAAAAGAAATGGTACAAAGTAGGGAACTTGGCGGGGCTTCGATAGTTTTTACACCATAAACCAACTAAATGCCTTCATTTCGCAGCGATTTTTACATCTGGCGTTCTCGGAGGAGGTTAATGTTAGTGATCGGTACTTATTTTCACCCTTGTGGGCAGAGTCAGTCATGACTATAAATAATTCCTTTAATTGGTGCACTTTTAATGTTAAAAGGTCCAATTTGCTTGAAATCCCGATGCTGGTGCGAGCTAGGATTTTTTTGAGACAGTTGAGCCAGTGCCGGTCTCAAAGCTGAGGTGCTGTCTGCGGTTTTGTTTGATTCCGTATTAAAATATTTCAGGAATCTATTTCTCTCTCTTGCCCCCTCCCACCACCTGGCCAAAGGGTTAAATAGCTGCAAAAGACGCCGAAGGTCGCATTCGTCCGTCTCCACCCACTCTCGCCCCTCCTCTCCCTTTGTCGGCTCAAGCTTCACTCGTTAAGTTTCTCAATTGTAAAGACCTTTCCCCTCCTCCTCAATCGTTCCCCCACCCCCAGACCGGTCCAGCGCAGTCATCTCTTCCTCTCTGACGCTCCTGCCAGTCAGCTCACAGCCCCGTGGTCCCCTTCACCAAATGTCTCTTGACTGGAGCAGTTAAGAAGACAGTGAGAAGCACCAACATCTCAAAAGCGTCGAGCTTCTACGCCGAGGAAGAGAGAGAGAGACTTCATCCTCCTGTCAGAGAGAGACAGAGCTGAGGAAACAGTGAGAAACTTTAGTGGAAGTCGGGACAATCATATTTATTGAGCAATCTCACTCCTCCCAGGATATCAAGCAACTTTCAGTTATTTTCAGTAGGATTTTGAAGAATTTTCTATATATTGTACAAAAGCAGTTAAACTTTTTTTTTAAATTATTTAAAAATACTTTTTTAATTTTTGTTTGGGGAAATCTCTCTCCAAGCGCAAACTTTCCTCCTCCCTGCCGGTAGTTTGAAGATGGCAATGTACCTGCTCGGTGGGATGTTTCTGCTGCTCGGTGGGATTTGGGCGCGGGCTTCGCCCACTTTACCTGCTCAGGAAGCGCGGTTGACTGACTGTCCGACCTGCTCCATTCCCAAACTGCCGTCGGATCCAGTCGGCGCAGACAACCAGCTGGTGGAAGCCGTGAAAAGGCACATCCTGAATATGCTGCATTTAAAAAATAGGCCTAACATCACCCAAACGGTCCCCAAAGCTGCACTTTTAAACGCTTTGAAGAAGCTGCACGTCGGGCGAGTCGGAGAGGACGGGCGAGTGGAAATCGAAGAACATTCTTCCGAGCAGTCAGCGCCGCGAGAGCCCGAACAGGCTTCGGAGATCATCAGCTTTGCTGAAGCAGGTGAGATCAATTGCACGCCAACGCGTTTTTATTCGGATTTAAGAAATATGACTTGCAATTGAAATGGACGAATCGCTAAATGTTACTTCCATCGTTGGGGGAGGGGGTGGAGGAGTTTGTAGACCGCGATCGCCAATGCCAGTTAAAGTCCGAAAGCCGGCGTCCAGTGAGGGCGCAAGTTTGGGATGGCAATGCCATGCATGCACCTGTAGGATGCAAGGGGTGACACCAATTGGCATGCTGAGTGAAGTGACTAAGGACAGGTGCCATGGTAGGCGTGCCGGGTGGGGTTTGAAGTGGATGACAAGAAAGGTGACTGCATTGAACACTGAAAGGGTCGTGGAAATGGTTCCATGTTAAAACTCAAAAGTGAAATTGGATGCAATCTGTAATTTAAAAAGCATTGGGGTAAAAACGCTAAATGGGTAAGAAAATGGGTCACAAGTCTGAAGAAGGATCTCGACCCGAATCGTCACCCATTCCTTCTCTCTGGAGATGCTACCTGTACCGCTGAGTTACTCCCAAGTTTTGTGTCTATCATGTGATGAAGTCCACTACGACTTCATCACATTTTCTAGCACTTGTCCCAGTCTTCAATGCCCTGAGATCGGTGCCCGGGAGGGGGAGGGGAGGGGGGGGGGGGGGGGGGGGGGGGGGGGGGTGTCTCACTGAGTTACTCCAGCATTTTGTGTCTATCTTCGGGGTGAAAATGACAGTCGGTGACTCTTCCAAAAAGTCGGCACAAGTGCGATGGGTAAATAGTCCCTTCCTGTAATGAACAAGATAGAGGCTTGCTAGAGGAATGTCGACGACACAGCCGGTGGACTACAAATTTGTACTGTTGGTTTATGCGTTTAATGGGACATCTGTGCCTGTAATTGCCTTGGTCTCTTGTTCCTGTTGCTCACCCTTTCCCTCCTCCCTCCCTTCTGCTCCTCAGGTCCGTCCCAGGATGTGGTGCACTTTCAGATTACCAAGGAGGAGGATGGCGAGCTGTCTTTGGTGGACCAGGCCAATATCTGGCTTTACCTGAGGCTCTCGAACAAATCGAGCCGAAGCCGGAGTAAAGTGACCATCAGGCTGTACCAAGGGGATAACAGTAAGGCCATCAGCGAGAAGCAGGTGGATATCAAGGGGAGTGGTTGGCACACCCTGCCCGTGTCGAGGACAGTGCAGAACATCCTGGCGACACGGGAGAGATCTCTGCTCCTGAAGGTGTCCTGCGACCGGTGCCAGGAGGCCGGCGCCTTCCCAGTGCTCGTGGAGTCGGCGGGGAAGAAGGACGAGTCGCGCCGCCCCTTCCTCATGCTGCTGGTGCGGGAATCGGAAGCTCACGCACACCGAATCCGCAAGCGGGGGCTGGAGTGCGAGGGAAAAGTCAACATCTGCTGCAGGAAACAGTTTTACGTGAACTTCCGAGACATCGGCTGGAGCGATTGGATCATCGCGCCGACCGGGTACTATGGGAACTATTGCGAAGGCGAGTGCCCCAGTCACATCGCCGGCACGTCGGGTTCATCGCTCTCCTTCCACTCGGCCGTCATCAACCATTACAGGATCAGGGGTTATAGCCCCTTCAACAGCATCAAATCGTGCTGCGTCCCCACCAAACTCAGAGCAATGTCCATGCTGTACTACGATGACGTGCACAACATCGTGAAAAAGGACATCCCCAACATGATCGTAGAAGAATGCGGCTGTTCATAAACTCCAGGGATGCCCACATTCTCAAAGAGGGAGACCCAGCCAAGCTACACACATACACAGACTCACGAACAGAGACGGGAAAACCACCGACACACGCTACACTCTCGTGACGCTAGAGATGCTATAACTCTGTGTGTAATTTTCCAGAGCTGTGAAACTAGCTTAAACTTAAGTCTACATGAGGGTTTGTGGCAGGCATCGGGACCAAACCCCAGATGGCCATAATGGTCACTTAACCGTGGGGGGACAGTGATGACTAGCACATTCGGAACCACACACAAACAACTGGCTCCTGACATTGATTCACTTTTCATCATGGCACTTTCCCCAGACAAGATGCACAAGATCTCACTTTTTGTTGTGATCATGGGATCGAGCTGTTACCAAGACTTTATTTGCAAGACTTCTTATGCACGTGTCAGTCCAGAACTATGCAAAACAAAGGTTTTGGCCGAACGGTTTTGGCTCGAGAAAGACACGCTTGCTTCCACTGGAAGTAGACATTGTTGAAGGAAACTTGAAAGGAACGCGTTCGCCCCGCTTATGGGCCAAAACATTTTTTTTTTTAACTGTGTGACCTTTACGATTTGCACTAAAATGACATTTGCCTGTCTAACCGTATTTATACAGAAGCGTTTGAAAGGATAGGGGACTGCACTCGAGAAGAAGCGATTTAAAAAAAATGACATTTCGTATCAATGGATGAACACACACCAAAGAGACTTGTGTAAATGTTATTGTGATTTCTACAAGGATAATATTTTGTTTTAAAAAAACTAAAAAGTATATACACAAAAACACCTGTAGATGAATATGGCTCCGGTATCAATACATTTGATACATCAGCACATATACATCTAGATGTCGCGAAGCTCCAAGCATCTGACTCGCAGTTCCCATGTGTAGTTTGCACACTGTCTGAAAGCGATTAGCTAAAAGCACTTCCCGCGCTCAGCGTTTATTCTTATTTAAGAACTTTGAATCAGTGTATTCGAGAAACAAATCCGAACTTTTGCTTAAAATAGTAGGCATATTTTTGTAACGACGTCGCCTCGGGGCGATTAAAAAGTGTTAAATAAACATATTGTTTTAATATTTCATGTGGAATATTGCAAAGATTATTCACCACAGTCTGCCAGTTTAATGAGGCGGAGGATATTCGGTTTATGTCATGTTTCCTGGCATCCAGTTAATCTGTTGATTTCAAGTTATTTTGTTCCTGATTTTGTTCCAGAACGTCGCGCTTTAAGTTTATCGCATTCCTCACGACGTCTTTTTATTGTTAAATTGGTAGAAGAGGGGCGGGGGTATGCATTCGACGTGGCATATTTTTTAAAATTTTGATGAGGCGGGTAGCCTTCAGAAGCCAATGTCGAACAGTAACAGGTCAGTGCTGAGACTGGGTCGGTGCGCGGATGCCCTGGGTCGCCAGACACTGCCTGTCCTGCGGGGAACCCGCGGCGGGCTGACAGCGAGAGCTCTGTAGCCAGGGACTCGGGGGGTTGGCCGCTCTAGCAGGAGGGCGGGCCGCTGCCGGCAGCATGTTGGTTGGGACCGGGACTCCCAGCGGAAGTGGGAGTGGAAGATCTGCACATTTGGGGAATAAGCGCTGACGCTGCGGGCGTGTAACGCGGCTTTTCAATCACGCTGCTTTGCGAGAGACATTCCGAGGAGATCCCGTGCTACATTTCTGACTCGCTGCTAGTTGCTCCTTCGTCAGTAGCAAACATTTCTGCAGCGCTAAACACCAAAAAAATAATATTTTATGTGTATTTTTTGGATTAGATGTATTTTACACATCGTTGTACAGTGCGACCAGATTAGTTCTTCTCCAGAGATGCCGCCTGATCCGCTGAGTTACTCCAGCACTTTGTGTCTTTTTCGGTAAACCAGCATCTGCAGTTACTTTTTTTTCCTCTAGAGAATACGTATAGTCTTCAACCCGCAGATTTGTTATTGCCTTAAACTTGTTTTTCTTTGTTGGTCTGGACAAGGGTGTTTTTAAAATTGAGTGTAGAAGATGATTTGAACATTTTACAAAGTAAATCTAAACTGGTTGGGTACATCGTGAATGAGCTTGTGTAGAAGTAGGTCGAGTATTGAAGGTGTGTCGGGATAGTCTCAGTCCCATCTTCATACAACCCTGCGCATTGTTTTCACTCAACTATTGACAATCCCCGCGTTACGGCCGTTCGGGCTACGGAATTTAGACCTTACGGAATTCACAAATCACTATCCAAAGTGCCTCCGAATAAAATTCACTCGCGTTGAATCGATCTGAAAAATAAATAATAACCCCAATTTTTTTGGTCAACTCGCATGCACAAATGGCGCGACTTCGTATTGGCTTTTGAAATAATTAATTAAATCTTACTAGTCACTCCTTCAGGGTGTGCTTTTCAGTTCAAAACTACTGACAAATGTAAGTGCAATGTTCCACCATACGATGTTCCACACCTACATTGCGGCTATTTTTGATTTTTATTGCACCATTGACAACATTTAAAAAAACAAAGCAATTAGGACCATTTGCAATGCCACAATTAGGATGTTTGTGAAAGGTGCCATTTAAATGCAAACCTTAAAAAAAAAGGATCTTGAAGAGTATTATAACAAAAGTAGAATGGGAGAGAGATTTGAATGGAAATTCCGGGCTCAGTGTTTAGCTTTCTTAGTGCGGTGGTGCTGATGGGGAAAGACAGATAATGCCAGTAAATGATATGAGAATCAAAATGAGAAGAATGTTAAAATCAAAACTTTGCTTTGATCATGGCAGGGATCCTGTTAGCATTCCTACATTTCATCCTGGTGTTGCTTTACAAAATGCCGATGATATGGCCACAAAATTCACCACAGTAAACAAAGCTGTCTTCTGCTTCCCCACTTAATTTTGACAAATGATTGGTCGTGAGATGGAACTGTGAACACTATGGGAAACCATACAAATTATGTTGTCATAGCTAAGGCACGACGTGTATAATTTTGTCATAGTTTCATAGAGTGTGGAAACAGGCCCTTTGGCCCAACTTGCCCACACCGACCAACATGTCACATCGACACTAGTCCTACCTGCCTGCGCTTGGCCCACATCCCTCTAACCCTTCAGATGATCTTTGATCATTTACCAATGTAGCGATACAGGGTTTTGAATAAAATTGAACATGTACCCCCCCTCGAAACATAGCAAAATGCCGCATCTTCCAATATTCCAGTGAATTAAATGACAGTTCCTGCTTACTTTCAAGTGTTTAACCACTAAAACTCAGTTATTTCTAAAAGACATACTTACCATGAGAAGCAAATAGAAGTGACAGTAAATATTCCAGTTTAATTTTGATTTGATTTGCATCTTATCCAGACCAACAATCCCAAGTTGTGTTTCATATTTTGTTCATTTGAAATTTGATGCTTCTAAACGAAGTTTGGTAGACTAATATGATTTCAAAAGTAAAATTAATTTATGCACTCCTGTAAACAGTATAAATTGATCATTTGATATTTATTGTACAAACAGTAAACAAATGTTTATTTTTCAGTTGTATAAGGGATATTAACATATGTTGCAAAATAATGGATGCTGTTTATAGAATAAAGCTATCAGCATTAAAAAAAATGCTTAAAGTGTCGCCTCAGTGAAGCCACCACATTGCCTACGCCCAATGATAAACTAACCCATGCCTACGTCAGTCTTTATAATGCTATTTTCCAGATTGTTAAGGGTTTGGACACACTAGAGGCAGGAAACATGTTTCAAATGTTGGGGGAGTCCAGAACCAGGGGCCACAGTTTAAGAATAAGGAGTAAGCCATTTAGAACAGAGACGAGGAAACACTTTTTCTCACAGAGAGTGGTGAGTCTGTGGAATTCTCTGCCTCAGAGGGCAGTGGAGGGAGGTTCTCTGGATGGGTTCAAGAGAGAGCTAGATAGGGCTCTTAAAAATAGCGGAGTCAGGGGATATGGGGAGAAGGCAGGAACGGGGTATTGATTGCGGAAGATCAGCCATGATCACATTGAATGGCGGTGCAGGCTCGAAGGGCCGAATGGCCTACTCCTGCACCTATTGTTTATTGTCTATTGTCTATTTAAGTTAGATCTTTGCAATGGGTTTACTTCTGGACATTCAGGTTCCCTCGATTGCCTACACATTTTGTTTGCTACACTGCAAAATCTGCTGAAGGTATGTCTACTTTGAAGAAGTTCTCCTCCTCTCTCCGACAAGAGTTCCACAACATCCTCTCTCCCCCTCTCCCCTGACTCTCAATCTGCAGAAGGGTCTGCGTACAGTTTTGGTCTCCTAATCTGAGGAAAAACATTCTTGCCATAGAGGGAGTACAGAGAAGGTTCACCAGACTGATTCCTGGGATGTCAGGACTTTCATATGAAGAAAGACTGGATAGACTCGGCTTGTACACACTAGAATTTAGAAGATTGATTCTATAGGATTCTTATGGAAACTTACAAAATTCTTAAGGGGTTGGACAGGCTAGATGCAGGAAGATTATTCCCGATGTTGGGGAAGTCCAGAACTAGGGGTCACAGTTTAAGGATAAGAGGGAAGTATTTTAGGACCGAGATGAGAAAATAATTTTTTACACAGAGAGTGGTAAATCTGTGGAATTCTCTGCCACAGAAGGTAGTTGAGGCCAGTTCATTGGCTATATTTAAGAGGGAGTTAGATGTGGCCCTTGTGGCTAAAGGGATCAGGGGGTATGGAGAGAAGGCAGGGATGGGATACTGAGTTGGATGATCAGCCATGATCATATTGAATGGCGGTGCAGGCTCGAAGGGCCGAATGGCCTACTCCTGCACCTATTGTCTATGTTTCTATGAAACGTCGCCCATTCCTTCTATCCAGAGATGCTGCCTGTCCCACTGAGTTACTCCAGCATTTTGTCTCTACCATTATCCCTGTGGGTTAGCTCAAGCCTAATGCTGGACATCTGAGCATGGCATTCAGGCTGTTCTTACAGTACGCCACAGTACTGATGGAGAACGTCCTTCAGATGAGCTGCTTACCCTCTCAGGACAAGGCAGTCGCCCTGATATCTCGGACAAGACTTGCCCCTCATCCAAAAGCAGTAAACCCAAATTATGTCATTATCATTTTGTTGCTCATGGGATATTGCTGCAAGATTGCTATCTTTCCTCCATTGCAGCAGTAAAGTGTACTGAGAAAGAGGTCTTGTTTACACTCACTCAACTTACCACATTAGAACATAAAACACAGAATAGTACAGTACAGGAACAGGCCCTTTGGCCCACAATGTCTGCACTGAAGAAGATGCCAAGATGTAATATCCCTCCATTCAATAATCCACATACCTCCATTTCCTGCATATTCATATGCCTATCTCTTAAATGGCAATATTGTACTTGCCTCCATCACCACGCCTGATAGCTCATTCAAGGCACTCTGTAAAAAATAATCTCCCACACATCTCCTTTAAACTTTGCCCCACTAACCTTAAAGCTATACTCTCAAGTATTTGACATTTCCATCCTGGGAAAAAGATTCGAACTATCCACCCTACTTGGGCCTCCCATAATTTAATAATGCTTCTATCAGGTGTCTGCGTAATTTCTGATGTTCCAGAAAAAAACAATCCAATTCTGTCCAACCTGTCCCTAGACCCATTACCCCCTAATCCGGGCATCCCTTTTCAAAGCCTCCATATCCTTCCCGTAATGGGGTAACCTCTGGTTCTGAAAAATGTAGACGTTGAGGCATTAGTAGTGATCTTTCAAGAAGCACGAGGTTCAGGAATGGTTCCAGAGGAATGAAAAATTGCAAATGTAACTCCACTGTTTAAGAAGGGAGTGAAGCAAAAGAAAGGAAATTATAGGCCGGTAAAATTCTGTGGTTGGTAAAATTTTAAACTCCATTATTAAGGACAATAGACAATAGACAATAGGTGCAGATGTGCTGATTTGTAGATTAATTGACAAAGAAACATAGAAAATAGGTGCAGGAGTAGGCCATTTGGCCCTTCGAGCCTGCACCGCCATTCAATATGATCATGGCTGATCATCCAACTCAGTATCCTGTACCTGCCTTCTCTCCATACCCCCTGATCCCATTAGCCACAAGGGCCACATCTAACTCCCTCTTAAATATTGCCAATGAACTGGCCTCAACTACCTTCTGTGGCAGAGAATTCCAGAGATTCACCACTCTCTGTGTGAAAAATGTTTTTCTCATCTCGGCCCTAAAAGATTTCCCCCTTATCCTTAAACTGTGACCCTTTGTTCTGGACTTCCCCAACATCGGGAACAATCTTCCTTCATCTAGCCTGTCCAACCCCTTAAGAATTTTGGAAGTTTCTATAAGATCCCCCCTCAATCTTCTAAATTCTAGCGAGTACAAGCTGAGTCTATCCAGTCTTTCTTCATATGAAAGTCCTGACATCCCAGGAATCTTCTCTGTACTCCCTCTATGATAAGAATGTCTTTCCTCAGATTGACCTATGTAAAATTGAATGACCTATGTAAAATTGTCCCTAGTGTGTAGGGAGTGGATGTGAAAGTGAGATAACACGGAACTAGTATGAATGGGTGATCGATAGTCGGTTGCCAAACACTTTAATTCCCCTGGTACACAAAATTGCTGGGGAAACTCAGCGGGTGCAGCAGCATCTATGGAGCGAAGGAAATAGGCGACATTTCGGGCCAAAACCCTTCTTCAGAACTTTTGAACACTTTAATTCCCCTTCTCCCCTTTAAAATAGCCACAGAAATATTCAAATATTTGGGAATTGAAATTACTAGAAACTACCATGATATGTTTAAAGCCAATTATAATCCCTTACTTAAGAAACTAAATAATTTGATTAAATTCTGGAAAACACTTCCGATGTCCCTAATAGGCAGAATAAACGCTATAAAAATGATCTTTTTACCACAAATCCTATACCTATTTCAATCAATACCTATATATCTCCCAAAATAGTTTTTCAAAAAATTGGACTCAGACATTACAAATTTTATATGGGATTATAAATCCCATAGAATACAAAGAGCACACCTTAATAAACGAAAAGAGTTGGGGGGTCTAGCACTCCCTAATTTTATGTATTATAATTGGGCAGTAAATATTAAAAATATGATTCACCTGCTGGACAATTCTGCCCAGCAGATGGACTGGATTGTGATGGAAAGAGAGGACTGCTCTCCGTGTAATATAGGAGCGACTCTCCTCTCACCAATACATCTGAATAACAAAAATTATAATAAAAATCCAATTATACATAGAACAATTAGAACATGGAAACAAATAAAACAGAATCTAAAATTAAGAAACCTATCTCTTTTAATACCAATAGTTAATAATCCATCGTTTAAACCATCAATTATAGACAAATCATTTATACAATGGGAAAGAATGGGAATCAAAACACTCGAAGATCTGTATGAATTGGGAAAATTACTATCATTTCAACAACTACAACTGAAATATAATTTGAAAAATAATCAATATTTTAAATATCTTCAAATTCGTGATTATCTGAAAAAATATACAAAAGACTATCATAATATGCCTACCGACTTACTGGATGAAGCAATGAAGACAAATGCGGAATCAAAGGTGTTCAGTGAAACGACCGGCAAAAGTTCAGGTATGAACCCTCAAACAATGGTCCATTCTACATTTTCCTTGAGCTTCGTCTTCTTTGATCTCTCATTTTCACACCTTACCCTTCCATATCTCTGTGCCAACCCTCTCCCCTGATTCTGTCTGAAGAAGTGTCTCGACGCGAAATGTCACCCATTCTTTCTATCCAGAGATGCTGCCTGTCCCGCTAAGGTACTCCAACATTTTGAGTCCTTCATGGGAATAAGTTATTTGTTCACTATGAATTAATCCCATTTTCTAGCACTTGCCTCATAGTCTTCAATGCCAGGGGAAGGAATCAAGAGCTCATTTAGCCACCTGCTCTGTACATCTGTTTCCATCACTCTCTCCAAAAATGCCTTCCAGGCACTCACCATCTTCTGGCTAAGAAAGTTTTCCCCTTCCTTCACTGGAAATGTCTCACCACATACCCTATTCCCTCTAGTTTTATTCACCTCTGATAAGGAGAAAAGGTTGCTGCAGTTTGCCCCTCATAATTTTCTATTCCTCAACCTCTTAACATCCTCTGCTCCAGAGAAAACAGACCGAGCCTCTCTGGTCTCTCCTCTTAAAGGGCCTGTCCCACTTTCACGACCTAATTCACAACCTTTTTTACTCGTGGACATTTTCATCATGTTGAAAAAACGCCCCGACCTACTTGATGCCACGAGTACCTACGACTAGCATCACAACCTCCTACGACCTACCTACGACCTCCTCCGACCTCGTGACCACCATGCTGCGAGTTTGTCAAGGGCAAACTCGGCAGAGGTCGTGAATTAGGTCGTGAAAGTGGGACATGCCCTTAACTAAAATGCTCATCGCAGGCAACGCAGGATAAAGCGCCTTGAGTATTAGAAAGGCGCTATATAAATCCCATCCATTATTATTATTATTATTTGCTCCGCCTCCAGTGCCATCACAACCTTCTTATTGTCTGTTGATCAAAACTGCACACAGATAATAGTCAATTTAATACCCCAAATTAAAAAAAATTGAAATAACTTTAAATGAAGAATGCATTCTGTCTATGGCCCAGTCTATGCTTGCGTCTCTTCTCTCTTTTCTCAGTTCACATGTTACATGTTTATGGAACAGAGGACAAGAGCTACACTTGCAGCGTTAAAACTAACTATTATTTCCACACATACATATCTCTGTATGCACGGGCTCTCATTTTCAAAGTAACAATGCACACAAGACATATTGTCTTAATTACTCATCAAAAGACTGACTTTTTTTTTTTTGTTAATTGAAGAAATGTTATGGAACAAAAAAATACAAGGAGACAATGAAAAGTGTACTAATAATGTGTGCTCGTAAATACTGAGAAATGAGTTTCACTGCATCTCCTTTGTTTCGCATTCATTATCACAGCTCAAAGTTCACTCTTTTATGGAAGTCTTTAAAAATAAGGCATAAATGTTGTCATTTAGTATTTTCTAATTTTCTATATATCATGATCTTCTAAATTAGAAACTAGTAATTGAAGAAGTTAAACACCATGGTACTTTTCCAAATATAAAATGATTTATAAATTAATTTATATTTGCGCAATACAGTACAGCCATACAATTGTAACTACAGTGTGAAACAAAATATGACACATTTAACACTGAAAATATGCATCAATCATCTTCAGCATCAACAGATACAGTAAGGTACAAGTTGAATGGATACATTTTATGGCCAGCAAATGACCACATAAATGCTGTGTTTGTTAATACAGTTACTCTTTGGATAACTATCACAAAATTGGACTGAACTCTTGGAATCTGTATTATGCGACTAATGCTTCCAATACTAGACATGGACATTTTGATGTGTAGGAAGGAATTGCAGATGCTGGTTTAAATCAAAGGTAGACACAAAATGCTGGAGTAACTCAGCGGGACACGCAGCATCTCAAATGGACATTTTGATATTGTTTCATTCTCATTTTATACACTGCCTAAAGGGCCACTAAGCTGGCAATGGGAGACTTTGGGGCAAACCTCACAGGAAGAAAGTCGCACCCGTTCAGTATGTACTCAGATTAACAGCTTTTTTCTTTGCTAATTAATTTGGCTTAGAGATACAGCGTGGAAAGAGGCACTTCGGCCTACAGAGTCGTCACCGACTAGCGATCTCCGTACACTGGTTCTATCCTACACACTAGGGACAATGTACAATTTTTACCGAAGCCAAATGAACCTCTGGATGCCTTTGGAGTGTGGGAGGAAACTGGAGGACCTGGAGAAAACTCATGCTGTCACAAGGCGAACGTACAAACTCCGTACAGACAAGCACCCTTAGTTAGAATCGAACCTGGGTCTCTCGCACTGTAAGGCAGCAACTCTACTGTTGCACAACCGTGCTGCCCAGGGAGCAGGGAATTATCGAGGGAACCAGTGAGTTGGGTCCATCAGTGTGTACACCTCTGCCCCAGCAACTACGGATGGCTGAAAAACCCTGGTCCACAAGCAAACAAAAAAACAAACTGATATCCAAAGGACGTCAATGGCAGAAAATCAATGCAATCCTCAGGAGACGAGCGAAAAGGGAGTATACCAATCTGCTTGGTAGATTTGTGGTCATGTTTAGTAACCTGATCAACAGAATAGCTAAAGAAATGGCTGAGGCAGTGCAGCCAGATGAGGTGCCAGAGTGCTGAATCGCAGTAGGGAGATCAGATGGAGGAAGAGTTGAAAAATGACTCTGAGAAGATAGCCCTGTCACAGAATATGATGGCTCATAGACATCAAGAGCCGATTCAGGAAAGAGGGAAAGACTAGTATAATGTTAAGGATTTCCTAAGAAAATGTAGGTTTTCACTCTTGAGAAAACCTCTCATTAATCCATAACCATTCAACACCAGAATAGTGTCTACTCTAATATAAAGTTAAAATTGGATTTTGACCTGACCACAATCTATCCAAACCTTTACAATCTGTCCATACCTAAACAGATGATCTGACCTTGACATTAATACTGAGCCACACCTTCAGGTCAGGTCGGGAGGAGTTCCCCCCGCGCGGGTACCATGTAATCCCGTGCTACCTGCTCCATGGTCTGATAGTTGGCGACTAAACCATCTCCCCCCACCTGGTTTGCCAGGTGAGGAGGGGCCTGCGGACCCCCAGCAGGGCCAAAAACAAGAACAAGGCTTGTATTCACTGGAGTTTAGTAGACTTGTAGTCGCTGGAGTTTAGAAGGACGAGGGGGATCTTATAGAAACATTTAAAATTATAAAAGGACTGGACAAGCTAGATGCAGGAAAAATGTTCCCAATGTTGGGCGAGTCCAGAACCATGGGTCAAAGTCTTAGAATAAAGGGGAAGTGATTTAAGACTGAGGTGAGAAAAAACTTTTTCACCCAGAGAGTTGTGAACTTGTGGAATTCCCCGCCACAGAGGGCAGTGGAAGCCAAATCACTGGATGGATTTAAGAGAGAGTTAGATAGTGCTCTAGGGGCCAGTGGAATCATGGGATGTGGGGAGAAGGCAGGCACGGGTTATTGATAGGGGACGATCAGCCATGATCACAATGAATGGCGGTGCTGCCTCCTGCACCTATTTTCTATGTTTCTATGTTTCTAAGACCTGTCAAAGGGCGGATGAGCTCCTTGCGAGCCAACGGCCATCCACACTTCAGTAGAAGTTGCGATCACTGTCGTACACAGCATTGTAAGGCACCCTGCCCGTTGATGTTTTCAACGATGATGATGATGATGATGATGATGATGACGATGACGATGATGATGATGATGATGATGATGATGATGATGATGATGATGATGATGATGATGATGATGATGATGATGATGATGATGATGATGATGATGATGATGATGAGATCTTCAAGGCATCCTCCCCCCACAAAATGAATGTGTTAACAGCACATACATTAACCCAACTGGAACTTGACACATGTTCTCAGAAGCCAATGGGTACCCAGGGTCTACCACAGATGAAATTACCAAATATCTGTCTGCTCCTGGCTTGTGGGCCAGGAGTTTTCCAAGGTCATCCAGTTCGATCAGTTGAAGCCTTATTGAAGCCTTGAACACATATTTTATCTTCCTCACATGAGGTCTACTCTATTGCTAGTACCATTGTCTTAACAATTATTTTACAGACTAGTATTGATGTTGGTCCATTGCAATATGAGGAAACATGGCTGAGAGTCATGCACTTTACAATATAATTGGCAGAATGGAATGCAGGAGTCATAATGAGAGGTTAACATTCCAAACCAATGAAGTACTTTTTCAGCCATGAGAGAATCCTCTTTGAAGTAACTTTTTAGTCACCATATTCAGCTGAAGTCAATGGTTCCAATTGAATTCATTCATCATTGTTGAAAACATCAGTGATGCAGTGGTGCTGGTTTCCAACAGGAACGGTGGCGGACGCACCACACATCTCAGTCCTCCAGTTCCTGCTGAAAGTATAGGATTTAGTGTGTGTGCTTTATCATCATTCCTTACAATGCTATGTATGTCAGTGATCGCAACTTCCACTGAAGTGTGGATGGCCGTTGGCTCACTGGAAGCTCATCCGCCTTTTGACAGGTCTTGTTTTTGGTCCTGCTGGGGGTCCACAGCCCCCTCCTCACCTGGCAAACCAGGTGGGGGAGACGGTTTAGTCGCCGACTATTCGACCATGGAGCAGGTAGCACGGGATTACATGGTACCCGTGGCGGGGGGAACTTCCCCCCCCCCGACCTGACCTGAAGAACCAGGTTGGGGGGAATTCCCCCCCACCCCCCCTGCCATGGGTACCATGTAATCCCGTGCTACCAAGACCTTCCAAGAAACGCAATACACAAATAATGATGACATCTCAACTGGTAGTCAATTCGCACGGTATTCACGACAATCTGATGTCACTGCATTCACGACAACATGCAAATGTGGTCGTGAATGCATTTAGTGCAAATCACTGGAGAAAGAATTACTTTGACCCTCATAAGCTGATCAGAACATAGTCACCACTAAGCATAATCAACACTAACATATGATGAGCGCTTGACTGCACTGTACTCGCTGGAGTTTAGAAGAATGAGTGGAGACCTCATTGAAACGTGCAGAATAGTGAAAGGCTTAGATAGAGTGGATGTGGAGAGGATGTTTCCATGAGTGGGAGAGTCTAGGACAATAGGTCATAGCCTCAGAATTAAAGGGCGCTCTTTTAGAGAGAAGATGAGGAGGAATTTCTTTAGTCAGAGGGTGGTGAATCTGTGGAATTCTTTGCCACAGAAGGCTGTGGAGGATGTGAATGGATATTTTTAAGGCAGAGGTTGATAGATTCTTGATTGGTACGGGTGTCAGGGGTTATGGGGTGAAGGCAGGAGAATGGGGTTTGGAGGGAGAGATAGATCCACCATGATTGAATGGCAGAGTAGACTTGATAGGCCGAATGGCCTAATTCTACTCCTATAACTTATGATCAAATATGAAGTGCACTGTTGCCACAGATTCTCAGTTTTTAGACTCTCTTTGTTGATCCCCCAGGTACTATGCGACAATGAAAGCTTTGTGGAAAACACTCTGCTGGAGGAAGCTTTTCTAAGAGCAGAAGCCATTGGAAATCAGATGTCATATTTCGCAATTGTCAGCTGGTCTGGGAACAGTGTAAATGTTGAATACTATTTCAGCAGAACATCAGGATCCCTCGACTTCAATATATCCTCAGTCACTCTCAGTGATCCAGTGATATTTGCTCTCAAGTACATACTATTTCCTCCCCGTTGGATTGCAACCTTGTCGTGGTCGGGGAGCTTGTGTGTCTCAGTGACCCCTAGAGCTATGCCAGCAGGAGATTTGTCTCCTGTTAGGGTCTCCCATGCTGGACAGGTCGACGGGTAGAGGTGAGACGAAGAGCGGTCCACTGGTCCTCCAGGTTGGGGTTTGAGCACAGGGCTAACGAGCTGTCTCGTAAAACAAATATGTTACAGAAACAGCAACTGAAGGAATCAACACTACTGTGTGAAGGACCTTCGTTGCTGCACTACATGCCAGGAGGCATAATAGGCAGTAAGTAAGTAAGTAAGTAAGAAATCAAACCTGGCTTTCTCTAGTCAATCTACGCTTGCTAAACTGACTGTCAATAGTTTTCTGTAACCTTTTCCATCATAGAAGATAAATAGGGAAGTTATAGGGAAGTTTATTCCTACACTCTTTTATGCATTTTTGCAATTTTCCTCAGGCACCATCTCTGAATCTATAGATGCTTGTGAGCATGGCCACGATCTTTGCCATTTTCTCCCTTACATTGAAGACGCAAGAGGCTGCAGATGCTGGAATCCCGAGCTAAATAAACAAGCTTGTGCAGGGATCTTGGTCATGACTATTCCAGTCTTCATATCAGTTTGCACAGTGAAAGTATTAATTTACTATCTCAGCCATGTTCCCCAGCACAACATAGATGTTGTTCCCTGTATCTGATCCCCTTTCCTCCTATAACATTTTTTTAACTTAATATTCCAATGGAAATTTGTTGTTTTCCCTTTTATCTTTGTCGCTTGTCTGTTCTCCTTTCTTCATCTCTACTTCTGCTAATGTCTTGCTTTTTGAGCAACCTGTCATGTCGTCTTTCTTTCTCTAGAAAGATAGCCACAAAGTCCTGGAGTAACAATATGGGTTAGGCAACATCTCTGGTGAAAAAGGATTGGCTGACGTTTCGGGTCGGGACCCTACTTCAGAACTTTGGCAGCACTTTGTGACTATCTTTGGTATAAACCAGCATCCGCAGTTCTTTGCTTCTACATTCAGACTTTTTTTCTATTCGGTTTTACAGAGTGTCAAGCAACTAAGGGTGGCATGGTGGAGCAGCGGGTTCGATTCTGACTACAGGTGCTTGTCTGTACGGAGTATGTACATTCTCCCCGTGACCTGCGTGGGTTTTCTCCGAGATCCTCGCTTTCCTCCCACACTTCAAAGACGTACAGGTTTGTAGGCTAGTTGGCTTGGTATAAATGTAAAATTGGCCCTAGTGTGTGTAGGGTAGTGTTAATGTGCGGGGATCGCTGGCCGGTGTGGACTCAGTGGGCCAAACGATCTGTTTCCGTGCTGTATCTCTAAACTAAACTAAACTACAATACCTTCCTCGTAGATGGAGGCCCATGGCAGAGTGCCACTGGTGCGATCACATCCCTATTGTTTCTTAATTCTGAACTGATAGAATTTGACCTTGATCCAGCATATCTTCTCTCTCTAACGCATTATTACATCATATTACCTAATGCACACCTCTTTTTTTCCCTTCCCTATCTTTCCTGAATACTTTGTGTCAGTTGTATTTGGAACCAATTCACTCACATTTTTTGTAACTGGGTCTCTGTAATTGCCGCAACACCATTACTTCATTTGGTTAACTGTAGCTGAGCTCATCAATCTTGTGCAAGAGATTTTTTAGGTTTATAGAATGTATGTAAATGCATGTCCTCTCTCCCCAACAGGTCCTGGCTATAGATGGATACAAAATGCTGGAGTAACTCAGCGGGACAGGCAGCATCTCTGGAGAGAAAGAAGGTGTGACATTTCTGGTCGAGACTCTTACTCAGACTGAGAGTCAGTGAGAGGGAGACACAGAGATAAGGAAGGGTAAGGTGTGAAATGATCAAGGAATCAAAGGTCAAGGAAAATGGAGATAGATCACTGTTAGCTAGGGGAAGTTGACAACGAGGCATACTAAGATAAAATGTAATCAGGAGGAGAGTCAGAAGAGTCAGAGAACTTGGATGGGGGGGGGGGCTTGTTGTCACATTCTCTCAGCTAATAATGATCTGTTCCCCTGGCTAATAATGATTTTCCTTGAGCTCTGTCCCCTTTGAAGTCTTGTTTTCACACCTTATCCTTCCATATCTCTGTGTCTCCCTCTCCCCTGACTCACAGTCTGAAGAAGGATCTTTAAGAAGTAGATTCTCTTAAAAACTTCGCTATTAACTTCCCTGAGTTTGTTAGCAGCCATGGCTTTCTCTATGGTAAATATAGATGAGAAATAATCGTATTGGACATCACCCATCACTTTGGCTCTGTACACAGTTGACCTCATTGATCTTTAAGTAACAATGTTACAAAATTTTGAGATTTTAAAAATCAAGTCTGTAATTTATCCCATCAGATAAAGCATAAAAATAAGTTTAATTTGACATCTAATTCACTTTCATATCTCAAGTATTTAAAAAGTTATGGCCATTTTCATACTCGGAAATGAGCATCTTGTTCCCTATTGATTTTCTATGGACATAACAAAAAAGTTGTGATCGTGAACAGTCAAAAGCCCATAACTTTCTTAAAAATTAAGAGAACTGAATGAAATTTTCAGTTATCATAGATTGAAGCATTCTGAAACAAATATAAAATAATCTTACTTGGATGACCTGAAATTAAAGCATATAATTAGTTAGTTACCTAATTGTAGCTAATTTCAGACTTCAATTACTAGATCTAAACATCTATCTATTTCTTAATAAATGATTAACATTTTTAAATAGCCTAAATGTCCAAATAATATTCACAAATAATTCACAATAAAACATGATTTTTAAATCTCATTTACATTAATTTATAGGCCAAATGGAAGGAATTCAGTGTTCAATTGCTGTAAATAAATGCCCATTTAAATCAGCTTTCCAGTGGGTCCCTGTGGAACGCGCTGGTTTAGAACGTTCACATTGCGGTAGATTTGTGCCTCAAATGCCCAGAAAAATACTGCGCGATATAATGGGCCCAAATTGAGCTACTCGCAATATTAAATTTTGTATAAAAGGATCTTTAGAAGCCCTTTTGAATGTAAAAATATACAGCATACCTTCTGCTATTTTCTTTATGAGACCCTGCGGTTGATGACGGTCGCGGGTTTAAAGATTGATTTTTAAACTACTATAACTATTATTCAAGGCCTTTAAACCTAATAATAGCTTTTGCGACGGGGTCTTCCAGCGATTTTTCGTTAATAATTAACTAGGCTGAACATTTTCGATTGGAACAGCTTAGAGAAAATCGCGTTTTAAACCCGCCCCCTCTAAACGGCGCCAAAATCGCGCACAGCCTCAGCAGCAGATCTTCAACGACGCTTCAGGTAGGCTTTGCAACATACCTACTTTAAGGGGCTCTATTCTCTCCCTGGTTACTTTTATGCCCTTAATATTCTTGCAGAATGTCTTTGGATTTTCCTTCACCTTATCGGGCAAAGCTATTTCATGTTGCCTTTTTGTATGCGTAAGTGTACTCCTGCACCCACTGTACTTTTCAAGGATTTCACAATCCAAGTTGCTTATACCTGACATGTTCCTCCTTATACTTGATATCTCAATATCTCTTGACATCCAGCCTTGCCCTCCAATCTAACAGTAACCTGTTGGTCTTGAACTCTTGCTGTCTCACGTTTAATCATAATTATACTTTATTAGCCAAGGTTGTTTTGCAACATACGAGGAATTTCAATTGCCATATAGTCATACCAATAAAAAGCAAAAGAACACACTCTCTTAAAGATAGCGGAGTCAGGGGATATGGGGAGAAGGCAGGAACGGGGTACTGATTGGGGATGATCAGCCATGATCACATTGAATGGCGGTGCTGGCTTGAAGGGCTGAATGGCCTACTCCTGCACCTATTGTCTATTGCCTATTGTCTAAAATACATTTTAACATAAACATCCACCACAGCGACTCCTCCACATTCCTCACTGTGATGGAAGGCGAGAAAAAGTTCAACCTCTTCCCTTCTTTGTAGTGCCTCAGTCGAGGGCCTCGAGCCTTCCATTGACAGGGTGATCTTGGCTCCCGTAGCTGGCAGTCGAGCCCTCCGCATTGGGGTGATCAAGCTTCCGAATCTCAGCTCCCCCACGCCGGGCGATCGCCATGTTGGGGCTGGTCGAAACCTTCTGATTTATTTGCAGCTCCTGATTTCAGTCTCTATCCGAGACTGCGAGCTCCTCGATGGTGAAATCCGCAGGCGTTGATCCCAGGCAAGGGATCGCAGGCTCCGATGGTAAGTCCACATCCCCGCGGTGGGGCTCAAAGTCAGTCTCGAGTAAGGCCTCCAGCTCCATGATGTTAGTCCGCAGAGCGACCGGAGATACGATCTGGAAAACAATCGCACCTCCGGCAAGGTACGAGATTGAAAAAAAGTTTTCCCTGACCCCCCTCCCCCCCGCCTACCCCCCACATAAAACAAACCGGAGAACATTAACCCAAACTTTTAAAACACACTAAAAGTAACAAAAAACAGACGAAAAGACAGACAGACTGTTGGTGAGGCTGCCATCGCTGCTGGCGTCCACCCGGTGGACTAGTATAACTGTCCCTAGTGTGTGTCGGATAGTGTTAATGTGTGGGGATCGCTGGTCGGCGCGGACCTGGTGGGCCGAAGGGCCTGTTTCCACGCCGTATCCCTAAACTAAACTAAATACAACTACAAGATATTGTGTTTTGGGAAAAAGTAGAAAAAATGCGCTCTTGCCCCAAATGCATTACCTCATCCTTCTCTGGATTAAATTTCATTGCCATTTTACTGCCCATCTTCTCATGACTTCACTGTTAAACACTGTCATTTTTGTCTTACCTCCATATCTGTTAAAGCACTTGCACCAACATCTAAATCGTAATGGACAAGCAGGCTTTTACGTTTTTGACTAGCATGTTCCAGGCGAGTCAAAAATGTGGCATCATCTCAGAAGCCTTGCTGAAATCTATTTAGATTACATCAGACACTGCCCTTATTGATGCTTCTTGTTTCCTCTTCAAAAAAGGTAGTCTGCTTTGACAGAAACAGACTATCCATAACATTGCCTATTGGCTGCCCTTATTAATCCTTGAACATAGAACTGTGTATTGCAGTAACAGGCAATGTCTGTTGGAAATAAGGCCAAGTTAATCTCCTCTGCCTGTATGTGATCCATATCCTTCCATTCATGCAATCTATGTGCCTCTCAACAAGCCTCTTAAATGCTACCATTATATCTGTTCCCACCACCCGCACAGGCAGTATGTTCCAGGCACCCACCACTCTCTATGTAAAAAGACATGCCCTGCACATTTCCTTTCAACTTTCCCCCTGCAAGTTTAAAGCGACGTCTTTGACATTTGGCTTTCAAAAGGAAACATTATGCTATCACTTTTTAAAAGATGTAATAGCAGAGCCTTTGGAAAAGAATGACAAAATTGATCAGTCAGTATGGAGTTAGAGTCGCAGAGATAGTCATAGAGTAATACAGCATGGAAACAGATCCTTTGACCCAACTTGCCCAAAGGGGCCAACATGTGCCATCTGCACTCATCCAACCTGCTTGCATTTGGCCCATATCGCTCTAAACTTGTCCTATCCATGCACCTGTCTAAATGCCTCTTAAACGTCACGATTGTACATGCCTCAACTACCTCCTCCGACAGCTCGTTCCTAAGGAATAGAATCTTAGCCTGCTCAACCTGTCCCTATAGCTCAGGCCCTCAAGTCCTGGAAACATCCTTGTAAATCTTCTCTGTACCTGTTCCAACTTGACAAATTATTTCCGATAACATGGTTCAAAACTGAACGCAATACTCTGAATGTGGCCTCACCAACGTCTTATACAACTGCAACATGAACTCCCAACTTCTATACTCAATACTCTGACTGATAGCCAATGTGCCTTTCTGACCACCCTATCTACCTGTGACGCTACTTTCAACGAACTATGTACCTGTACTCCTAGATCCCTCTGCTCTACAACACTCCCCAGAGCCCTACGGTTCACTGTTTAAGTTCTGCCTATGCTAGTGCTCCCAAAATGCAACATCTCACATTTCTTTGCATTAAATTCCATCAACCATTCCTCAGCCCACCTGTCCAATTGATCAAGATCCAGCTGCAATTTTTGACAATCATCTACGTTATTTACAATACCACCCACTATTGCGTCATCTGCAAACCTGCTCACCATGCCATGTACGTTCTCATCCAAATCATTGATATAGATGATAAATAGCAATGGGCCCAGCACCGAAACCTGAGACACACCACTAGTCACAAGCCTCCAGTCCAAGAAGCAGCCTTCCACCATCACCCTCTACTTCTTTCCATGAAGCCAATTTTCTACCATGCAGAACTTTGTCGAATGCCCTACTGAAATCCATGCATACAATGTCTACAGCTCTGCCTTAATCGATCATTTTGATCATATCCTCAAAAAACGCAATCAGATTTGTGAGACATGACCTCCCATGTACAAGTTGAATATCCCTAATGAGCCATTGTCTATCTAAGTACATGTACTATATATCATATCCTTCAGTACACTTTCTAACAACCATCTGACCACAGATAAGCTAACTCACTGGCCTGTGGTTCCCAGCATTTTCCCTGCAGCCCTTCATGAATAGAGGCACAGTCTCCAGGCACCTCTCCTGTATTTAACGACGACTCATAAATCTCAGTCAGGGCTCCTGCAATTTCCTCTCTAGTTTCCCACAGTGTCCTTGGATATATCTGATCATACTCAGGAGATTAGTCTACATGCATACGCGTCAGAACCTCAGCACCACTGCCACTGTAATATTGACTGTTCTCAAGACATTTCCAGTGCCTGCCCCAAGTTCCTACTGTTCCACTGTAAAAACAGAGGAGAAATACTCGTTGAGGACCTTGCCCATCTCGTGTGGCTCCACACAGAGTTGAGGGGGTCCCTCTCTCTCTGGTTACCCTTGTTTCCTTCATGTGCAAATAAAACCTCTTGCGATTATTCCCAAGGCTATCTGCCAGAGCTATCTCCTTTTTGCCCTTTAGACTTCCTTTTCTTTAAAGCATACTCTTTAGTTCCCAAAACTTCTCCAGGGATACACTTGATCCCAGCTGCCTATACCTGTCCCATGCCTCTTCTAGACCAAAGCCAAAATTTCCCTCATCATCCAGGCTTCCTTACATTTGCCTACATGGAATGGATTCCAATAGTTTGCATACAAATGAAGATAAATTAACAGTCTTGTAGTTATCCCATGCTGGACTTCCTTCTTAGAGTCATAGAGACCTAGAGTGGTCCAGTGTAGAAACAGGCCCTTCGGTCCAATTTACTGAGTTCCTGTAGTTCGTTAAGCAGAACCAGATTCCTTATTTTTGGTCAACTTCGATCTATTGTTTGCTCTCCCTTTTAACTCTCCACCATTTTTACATCTGCTTTTCTTCCTTCTGCTTCGAAGCTTAGCTTCTCATTCTCAGGCCAAGCAAGTTTCACCCATCGGAAACAGCACGAGCTCTCAATCCCATGAGGATATTAGTCCCTGCCTGCTCTATCTACAGGTCCTACCTTCCTTGGAAACAGATCAAATGTTCCAGCAGGCTTAAGCCCCTGTCCCACTTAGGAGACCTAAACAGCAACCTCTGGTGACCTTGCCCTCCACCCAAAAAAAAATCAAGGTCGAGGTGACCTGCAACCTCCTCCCACCTCCCACGCATATGTTGAAAACCTTCCTCGACTATGAAGTAAACTGGCTTCGACTAGACCTGCGACTAAAAAATGATCTATTTTTGAAACGGCAACCTATTTTTAGTCGAGGCCGGTTTTAAACATGATGAAAAAATAGCAGCAACCTAGATGAAGCCTCGACCACGCGGAAACCATTGGGGAGAGTGACCAAAACCTCCGGTGACCTCATGGAAACCTTGGGTGGCGGGCAAGGTCACCAGAGGTTGCTGTTTATGTCTCCTAAGTGGGACAGGGGATTTATGCCCTGCCTCCTGTACCATCTCTCAATCTCAACACTCATCTGCATTATCCTTCTATTCCAATGCTCACTGGTGACATAAAAAGAAATTCAGAAATCACAACCTTTTGAGGTCTTGCTTCTAAATGTATTTTCCAATGACCAGAACCTGGCCTGGCTGCATGAACATCATGGCTTCAAGACCAGCTCAATGTCCAGGTATTCTACGTTCAAGTGACTCGCTTCCTGTCAGTTCACTGTATTGACTAAACATACTTTTGGAGAGAGATGCAGTAATCTTAGTTTTGTGGTTGCAGGATCCTTGACACCCACCGTCCATTTGATTTACACCCCATCAACCACCCATCTTTTCCACCCACAGTGGCTGTAGTGTGTACTATCTCCAAAAGTGCGTGCATTGAGTAATTGTGCGATCTGCACCTTCCAAACAAATGATTTCCAGAACCAAAATGGACAAGGGCTTCAAATGTATATCAGGCTTCTCGGACTATCCTTGATCAGACTTTACTGGCTTTACCTTGCACTGATGTTATTCATTTATTATGTATCTATATATTGTAAACTGAACTGAACAGTGATGGAGATCTCTCAAACTTACACACCATCCTGACTTGGAAATATATCACCATCTCTGCAAAGTCACTGGGCTTAAAACCTGGAATAGCCCAGCTAGCAGTATTGTGGGCGTACCCTCACCAGAAGGCCTGCAAGCAGTTGAAAAAATGCAGCCCACATCTTAAGGGCAATTAAGGATGACAACACATGTTGTCCTTGTGGGTACCCACATCCTAAAAAATGAGTACTAACTTGAAACAAGGCACGATAGCACAGTGGTGCAGCAGTAGAGTTGCTGCCTCACACCTCCCGAGATCCGGGTTTGATCCTGACTATGGGTGTTGTCTGTATGGAGTTTGTAAGTTCTCCCTGTGACCTGCGTGAGTTTTCTCCGAGATCTTTGGTTTCCTCCCACACTCCAAAGACGTACAGGTTTGTTGGTTAATTGGCTTGGTATAAATTGGCTCTAGTGTGTGTAGGATAGTGTTAGTGTGCTGGGATCAATAGTTGGTGTGGACTCGGTGGGCCGAAGGGCCTGTCTCCACGCTGTATCTGGAAACTAAACTAAACTAAACTAAAGTCTTGGTCAGCAGGCATCAAGCAAGATCTGATTAGATTCTCTTTTGTCATTTGATGTTGGTTTCCTCGATTATATGGTTCTGAGGCTTGTTTCTTTCCTTCTTCATGGAAAATGATGGGAACACAGCAAGTCAGTAATATCATTGGAGAAAGAGAGTAAATGGTGAATGGTTATGTTAATAGCATTATCATGGCTGTGTCACCATTGACCAGAGACTCAGCAGAACCAATCACAAGAATATCCTTGTGCCTGACCTTCTTAGTATTTCGAGCATTTTCTATTTTTTCTTCAGATTTCAGTATCTATGGTTGTTCTATGGTTGTTTGGTTTTTGATTGGCTCACCTAATCCTCCTTCTATTTCGTTAGAATTAAATGCAAAATTATACCTGCGAATAGATCATTGCAAACAAATTCTATTTCCCGATGATAGAACATTATCAGGAAGATCACAGAAGCGTCATTCCTTTCTTTTCAAGAGCAATCCAGCATAGCAAAGTAAACAGCGAAGGAATCAAATGCAGCAGAATAAGCAATGAGGGACAGCTTGGTTTGGGAACAGATCCATCCCAAGACCACGAGAGATTGCAGGGAATTGTGGATGCAGCGCAGACCATCACACAAACCAACCTTTCTTCTATTGACTCCATTTGTACCTCACGCTGCCACGGCAAGGCCAGCAGCATAATCAAGGATGCGTCGCACCCTGGCCACTCCCTCTTCTCCCCTCTCCCATCGGGCAAAAGGTGCAAAAGTGTGAAAACGCACACTGCCAGATTCAGGGACAGTTTCTTCCCAGCTGTTATCAGGCAACTGAATCATCCTACCACAAGGAATGTCCTGAACTACTATCTACCTCATTGGTGACCCTCGGACTATCTTTGGTCGGACTTTATTGGCTTTATCTCGCACTAGGCGTTATTCCCTTATCATATATCTATACACTGTAAATGGCTCGATTGCAATCATGTTTTGCCTTTCCGCTGACTGTATTGCACGCAACAAAAAGCTTTTTACTATACCTTGGTACACGCAGCAATAATTAATTTAAAGCTAATTGAGCAGAAGAAGGCTCTCTTGCTGTGCCTTTTTTTACATCAATGATTGGCCATTAGTGATACTTATTTATTTTTATTTACACGTTTTTTTTGCTTCTTTAGTCATTAAACTGATCTCTGTATTGAACGGGCATGTCATACACCTTAGGTTTTAGCACCACATGATATTGCAACCTACACACAACACTGATCCTGTTATTTGTCCAGTTGTGAATTGCATCTTCAGTGTGTACCATGCTTTGCGGGTTAATGCAATTGGTTGCATTACATTAAAATGTAGACAAATGGAATGTTATTTTCCTGAGGTTATATTCAAATTAAGTTATGTTCTCTTTGGTACAGTGCTGAAAATGCTGCTTATGGAATGAGAAATAAATTGACATCAGAGATGCTGGCAGTGAGTCAGAGGAGGTAAGCCATGGTCAAAAGGTAAGGTCCAAGTCCAACCAACAGGGTCCTCCAATTGTACTTTGTCCATTTTTCTGCTTGCACGAAGGCAAGACAGTTTTTGTTTGAATAATGAAAATAATTTGTGCCACTTATTACATGATGTACATTAACAGATTTTTAGGATGTATTGCTTTTGTTATGTACTATTGGTCATAGATCCAACATGGAAACAGTACCTTTGGCTCAACTTGCCCACACCGGCCAACATGTCCCAGCTACACTTGTCCCACCTGCCTACAATTGGCCCATATCCCTCCAAACCTGTCTTATCCATGTAAATGTTGGTTAGTCCCTGCCTCAACTACCACCTCTGGCAGCTCGTACCATACACCAACCATCCTTTGTGTGAAAAGGTGGTTGCCAGAGGTTCCTATGGTTCATTGATCCCAAATTGCAGATTGTAAATGAAGATGCAAAATTATTGCCTTCCACTTCCCAAGAAGCAATTCAATAAAACAATGCACTGTGAACAGGACTTTTAACCCATCAGGTTTACCAGTAACTTGTATGCGTTGTTTGTAAGTTCACCCTCGCGTTATATCTGGATGTCTGCACAATGTAATGTCTATGAAATAAAAGGCAATGATTCCACCCAACTGTGAAACTGTAAATTGGTTACTGGTGTGTTGGCTTGTAGTTGTAGAGTCATAAAGTCACAGAGTCATAGAGTGATACAGTATGGAAACAGGCCCTTCAGCCCAACTTGCCCACACCGGCCAACATGTTCTAACTACACTAGTCTCACCTGGCTGCGTTTGGTCCATATCCCTCCAAACCTGTCCTATCCATGTACCTGTCTAACTGTTTCTTAAATGTTGGGATAGTCCCTGCCTCAACTACCTCCTCTGGCAGCTTGTTCCATATACCCACCATCATTTGTGTGAAAAGGTTATCCCTCAGATTCCTATTAAATCTTTTCCCCTTCACCTTAACCCTATATCCTCTGGTCCTCGATTTACCTACTCTGGGCAAGAGACTCTGTGCATCTACCAGACCTATTCCTCTCATGATTCTATGCACCTCAGTAAGATCACCCCACATCCTCCTGCGCTCCAAGGAATTGAGTCACAGCCTACGCAACCTCTTCCTACAGCTCGCACCCTCTAGTCCTGACAACATCCTCGTAGGTCCTTTCTGTCTTCTCCGTGGATTGTCACCTTGTCGTGGTGGAGAAGCTTGTGTGGCCCTGAGGTCCTGAGAGCGATGCCGTCTGGAGCTACGCTCCTGTTAGGGCCACCCATGGCGGTAAGGTCGAGGGGGATGTCCCTGACAAAGAGCAATCCAACCAAGACCTCAACGGTGGAACAGGCGTACTACGATGGCTGATCTCAGTGGAGCGTCACAACGGCTGGGAAGGCGGATGAAGGCTGCAGCAGAGAAGGGTCTCCGGTGGTCTTGGACACCATGCTACCGGATCCTGATCCAGATCTGTCAAGAACCATGTGGTGGCTGTCTGTGCACCAGTCTCCCCACGGTAAACAAAGTCACGCACAGGCGGCCTCCCAAAACAGGACAGTCATACTCGTTTCGAGTGACCGCCGATGATGGCGATGATGATGGCGATGATGATGGTGATGATGAAATCCTCTCTGTAACCTTTCCAGCATGACACCATCTTTCCTATAACATGGTGCCCAACACTGAACACAATATTTTAAATAAGGATTATTTAGTAAGGACACAGACATTAACAAAGCGTTCAGTACCTATGCACTGGCTGTTCACTTGGTTTGCCAGGAAAGAGAAATACAGAGTTTGTCAAAACACCTGACTGCTGTTTCTAACTTTTGGGTCTTCAAAAGACAATAGACAATAGAGAATAGGTGCAGG
The DNA here is from genome assembly GCF_010909765.2 of Amblyraja radiata. Taxonomy (NCBI): domain Eukaryota; kingdom Metazoa; phylum Chordata; class Chondrichthyes; order Rajiformes; family Rajidae; genus Amblyraja; species Amblyraja radiata. Next base: position 96,801,724 of record NC_045959.1, on the reverse strand, counting down.
AGTAGGCCATTAGTCCCTTCGAGCCAGCACCGCCATTCAATGTGAGCATGGCTGATCATCCCCAATCAGTACCCCGTTCCTGCCTTCTCCCCATATCCCCTGACTCTTCTATTTTTAAGAGCCCTATCTAGCTCTCTCTTGAAAGCATCCAGAGAACCTGCCTCCACCGCCCTCTGGGGCAGAAAATTCCACAGACTCACCACTCTCTGTGAGAAAAAGTGTTTCCTCGTCTCCGTTCTAAATGGCTTACTCCATATTCATAAACTGTGGCCCCTGGTTCTGGACTCCCCCAACATCAGGAACATGTTTCCTGCCTCTAGTGTGTCCAAACCGTTAAACAATCTTATACGTTTCAATGAGATACCCTCTCATCCTTCTAAACTCCAGAGTGTACAAGCCCAGCTGTTCCATTCTCTCAGCATATGACAGTCCCGCCATCCTGGGAATTAACCTTGTAAATCTACGCTGCACTCCCTCAATAGCAAGAATGTCCTGGGAATTAACCTTGTAAATCTACGCTGCACTCCCTCAATAGCAAGAATGTCCTTCCTCAAATTAGGAGACCAAAACTGCACACAATACTCCAGGTGTGGTCTCACTTCAGCCTGGCTTGAGTTCACTTTGGGTTGACAGATGATTGGCAGGCAGTTGACCATCCTATGCCAATACTTGCCCAGAAATTCAGTTTTGTTCAGTTGTAATCAGGCTGGGCAGTCTTCAACAGCACGCACCGGCCAATTCCCACTAAAGTAGCAGCTCGAGTCTTAGCTGTAAATAAAGACATTTCAGCAAGGGTTCATTCAGAATTATGTCTGATATTCCCAATGTCCCTGCATGTGCCACAGCAGTAGAAACATCATTGAATAGTAACTGCTATCTAATTCTCCTTTTGGGTAATTTGCCTGTTGCCAAAGCACAGCACTGGGCTTGAAATTAATGACTGAACTCCAGAAGTTGCATCCAACAATGAGTTTCATGGTCATTGCCAATAAACTAAGCCAAACTAAACTATAAAATGGTGAAACATGCAAAATAAATTAAATTAGTGAGCACGGTGCTTGTGCTTTAAAGTATTTAAAGTGTATAACCGAGGTCAATACAGTTGCACCATCATCTAAATTCATATTTAGCAGGAAACCCTATTGCTAAACAAGTTTCCCGTTAATGTTCTGTTGCATCAGCCACGCAGGATGAGGTTTCTCTGGAACTGCTGCTCTGGTGTCAGATCCGAAAGGCAAGCATTACGCACACCAACACAACTTACTCTCAACGTTACATTGTTTTTCTGCAAGTGGGGGCTTGCATAGTGGGACCAAAGCTTGTAGTACGACTACCCTCAGGCAACTCTTGTCTCACAGGACATTTCCTCTTCTCCCCTCTCCCATCATAGCAATGTGAAAACGCACACCATCAGATTCAGGGATAGTTTTTCCCCCAGCTGTTATCAGGTAACTGAATCATCCTACCACAACCAGAGAGCAGTGCTGAACTACTATCTACCTCTTTAATGACACTTGGACTATCCTTGACCAGACTTTGCTGGCTTTACCTTGCACTAAACATTATTCCCTTGTCATGTATCTATACTCTGTAAATGGATCGATTGTAATCATGGATTGTCTTTCCGCTGACTGGTTAATCGCGCAACAAAAGATTTTCACTGTACCTGACACATGACAATAAACTAAACTGAACTGAACTGAATGTCCAGTATTTTCCATTGTTGACCCATAAGTCAATTACACTGAGGAAGGGTCTCGACACAAAATGTCTCCCATTCCTTCTCTCCAGAGATGCTGCCTGCCCTGCTGAGATAGAAACATAGAAATATAGAAAATAGATGCAGGAGTAGGCCATTTGCCCCTTCGAGCCAGCACCGCCATTCAATACGATCATGGCTGACCATCCAGAATCAGTACCCCAATCCTGCTTTCTCCCCATATCCCTTGGGATACCATGGGCTACAGGGTACCAAGGAGACACATGTGAGGGCCTCTTCTTTGATAGAAGAGTGATAGAAGTATGATACCTGTGCCTGTTCCCCAGCCATTGACCATATATATATATCAATGCTTTGAGTTAGGGAACTTTCTCAATTGATTGGAAACAGGATAAATTGCGAAGAGAATATAAAGAGGCTTCAATGTCATTTAGACAAGTTAATTAAGTGGGCAAATTCATGGCAGATGCATCATAATTAAATGTGAAAATAAATGTCAGTAGGAACATTATTAAAATGAAAATATAATAAAAAGTGCGGTGTTCGTGTAAACCAGAGTAAATCTGCAAGTGAAGCAAACAGTTAATATGAAGACAGGTATGTTGATCCTCATTGCTGGAGGTAAACTTAAAGATATCGGAGTCAGGGGATATGGGGAGAAGGCAGGAACTGGGCACTGATTGGGGATAATCAGTCATGATCACATTGAATGTTGGTGCTGGCTCGAAGGGCCAAATGGCCTGCTCCTGCACCTATTGTCTATTGTCTATTGTCTATTGTTTTGAGTGCAGGAGTAAGGATGTCTTACTACAATCGCACATCATCTTGATAATTACATACAGTTTTGGTCTCCTCACTTCAGAAAAGTTGCACTTTCTGGAGAAAGCATGCAGCAAAGTTTCATTTCCTGAGAATGACGTGTGCAGATGATGTTGGTTCTTGTTACAAAGAATCGTGATACATCGCATTTTCTTGGGGTCTATACAGAATTTGTACGCTCTCCACGTGACCTGCGTGGGTTTTATCAGGGTGCTCCGGTTTCCTCCCACACTCGAAAGACGTTGAGGTTTGTAGGTTAATAGGCTTCGGTAAAAATTGTAAATTGTAAATTGTCCCTCGTGTGTGTAGGATTGTATTAATGTGTGAGGATTGATGGTCAGTGCGGACTCGGTGGACCGAAGGGCTTGTTTCCTTGCTGTATCTCTAAACTAAACTAAAAACAGTGGATAGATGTATTTCTATACACAAAAGAATCAAGTTACTGAGAGATAGGATTGGCCATGATCATACTAAATGGCAGCGGAGCATCAAATCTCTAAATAACTGAATCCTGCTCCTTTGGGGTTTCATTGTGTCAGGACTGGTTAGTTCTAATGTCAGGACATCTGCCTGTGACAAATTATTTTTTTTCTTAAGCCACAGATAATTTCTAAGCCATTGAGTATTTTTGGCATTGTACAGCGTGGAAACAGGTCCTTCAGCTCAACTTGCCCACAGTGACGAACATGCCCCATCCGCACTAACCCCACCTGCCTGAATTTAGCCCATATCCCTCTAAACCTATCCTATTCATGTACCTATCTAAATGCTTCTTAAACCTTGTGGTAGTAACTCAATTACAGTACCTCCTCTGGCAGCTTGTTCCATACACCCATCACACTTCGTGTAAGAAAAAAGGTTACCCCTCAGGTTCCTGTCAAATCTTTTCCCCCTCACCGTAATTTCCCCTCCTCACCTTCTCTTTAACTTTAGATTTCCAGCCCCTGCTGTGGTCAATATTTCACAGTTCCATAATGTTGTTTTTTCTTCTCTATCCACTCTCACTCACTTCCCCTTTGAACACCAATCAGTTGTGAATAAATTGATACTGAAAGCAACTCGGTGACCTGGATAACTTTGATCTCCACTATATCAAAGGCATTCTCTTTCTTCTTGTCATTCACCCTTCGCAGCAACACAAAACCTACTTATTTTATCACTTTTCCAGTCCTCGTGAAACTTGGAAGTTTCTGTCTTCATTGATCTGCTAAGTAGTTCCATAATTTTCCTTTTTAATTTCAGAATTCCAGCCCCATTGAAATGTTTTACTTTTCAATGAGGGTGCAATATCTTGAGCACCTTCAGTTCTTGTCTCCGCTTGAACTCAAATTCCTCTTCTAAATCCGATCTTAATTTCACTTTCTCAATAAATATATTTTCTATTGCTTTAGTTGGAGGAGTCATCTCAAAATCAATGGAGAAATGTTGCCAGCATTCCAATTCAAATGAATAAAGATGCAATTCGCAAACTTGATCTTCCTGCAAAGAACCAGAGAACTCCCAGTTGGGAGGGTAGAGGGGTTATTGAGGGAGGGAGGGAGGGAGGAAGGGAGGGAGTGACTGAGGGTAGGGGAAAGGAGAGGGAGGGAGAGGTGAGGGAGGGAGTGGGGGAGGAGAGGAGGAGAGGGGAGAGAAGAGGGAGGGTGAAGAGGAGGGGGAGAGAGTGCTGGGCCATGAAGGGAAATGAGCCGTGCCTGCACAGTTGGTGGCTATGGGTGAGTGGTGGAATATTGCGTTGGGGGAATGGGTTGCGTTGAGGGAATGGGTGAGTGGTGGAATATTGCGTTGGGGAAACAGGTTGGTTTGGGGGAACTGGTGAGTGGTGGAATATTGCGTTGGAACGGGTTGCGTTGGGGGAAGGGGTGAGTGGTGGAATATTGCGTTAGGGAAATGGGTTGCGTTGGGGGAAAAGGTGAGTAGTGGAATATTGCATTGGAACGGGTTGCGTTGGGGGAATGGGTGAGTGGTGGAATGTTGCGTTGGGGAAACGGGTTGCATTGGGGAAACGGGTTGCATTGGGGGAATATTGCGTTAGGGAAACGGGTTACATTGGGAAAATGGGTGAGTGGTGGAATGTTGCGTTGGGGAAACGGGTTGCATTGGGGGAACGGGTGAGTGGTGGAATATTGCGTTAGGGAAACGGGTTGCGTCGGGGGAACGGGTGAGTGGTGGGATATTGTGTTGGGGGAACGTGACCGAACGGGTCCATTTGGTCTAGTGTTGCAATAGAACTTATTGTATCTTTAGTAAGCCAGACATGAGCATTCGTCAAACACTCTTCTGATATATCTTGAAGATGAGTGCTTGTATTAATTGTTGAAATAAGAATAACACCATCTTCATCCAGTGGTTTATGAGCCCATAAGCCCAACTAACCAGGGACTGAAAACTATTTGAGGATTTCATATTACAAAGTGACAACAATTGACTCAAATTGAATGCCAACTTAACAACTTGAAAACCTGGGATGTAATATTGTTCAACGGTTCTTTATTATCATGTGTGCACATGTATAGTGAAATTCTTTTTTTGCATATAGCTCAGTAATTATTGCCATGTCAAAGCACAATCCCCGATAATATAAAGAGCATAGAAATAGTCCACTGAGCGCATGCAGGAATCATCCAGTTTTGGCGCCATCTTTAAAGTTCGGTCTTGTCCATGCGCTTTGTCTTCAAGAGCGGTGCCTCAGGCTGCTGCAGGGCTTCCCCGTCTGGATCATCCAGTGAACCATCATCCCTCTCCCCACCTGACCAACTTCAGTCTTCATGGCTTCGGGGCGCCTCCCACAGCTGACCACAGTGAGGGCGCGGAAGGTAAGACAGCGGTTCACTCTTTTCTCGGCCCCCTCTCTTGCGTCCGCCGACTCCCTCCGTCTGGGGGAAGAGCAGGGACCAGGCCCGCTGCCTCCAACCTCCCAGACATGTGGCCCATTGTCTCCCATAACCTGCCTCCAACACAATATATTAATCATGTATTGTCTTTCCGCTGACTGGTTAGCACACAACAAAAGCTTTTCACTGTACACGTGGTAATAAACTAAACTGAACAAGGAGTTTATGCCTATTTCAACAACCTTCATCTCATTAAACCGGGGACTCTTGGTGGCATCAAACTCACACTGCAGGTGATGCCGAAACATATTTATATTGTGCTATTTTTATATTGTGATATATCTTGCATTTTTATACATACAAGGAACATTTATTTGGCTCACAATAGGAGCCTTTTCTCAGTGTTTTAATTATTGAAAGATTTATGAGTCACATGAATATGGCATTTGCTTTTGCGGCTTGGAAAATATGCACAAACATTTCTATTGGATAACTGAATGTATTCTTGAGGGGACACAGTCTCTGAAAATCCATTCTGGGAAGTCACAATTCACTGATTTTATGAAAATGAGTAAAGGTTGGGTGGAGTTTTCCCACTGATAACTTAAACTTTGAAAACCATCACATCTGCGGCTCTGAGAGAGGGATTTCACTTTTCAGCTCTTTTATGGCTATGGAGCAGTGGTAGAGTTGCTGCCTTTCAGCACCTGAGACCCGGGTTCGATCCTGACTACGGGTGCTTGTCTGTACGGAGTTTGTACGTTCTCCCCGTGACTTGCCTGGGTCACTACAAAGACGTACAGGTTTGTAGGTTAATTGGCTTGGTATAAATGTAAAATTGTCCCCAGTGTGTGTAGGATAGTGTTAATGTGGACCCAGCGTGGGGGGGGGCACTCTAGTTTAGAATCCTCTGCCCAGGGGATAAGATTGTGTTTGTTTATTTGTCCCAGTGAAGGTACTGTTCACACAGCAGCCAGACAACAGTCGCTTGTCTTTTCTGTTTGTTTTCACTTTTAATTTCAAGTGTTTGTGTACCTTGTGTGTTGTGACTGTCGGCAGACCAATTTCCCTCAGGGGAACAATAAAGTTTTAGCGTATATCGTATCGTAATGTGCGGAGATCGCTGATCTGTGCAGACCCGGTGGGGCAAAGAGCCTGTTTCCGCGCTGTATCTTTAAACTAAACTAAACTAAAGAAAGCGGATCACAGTATAACTCCAAACTTGTCAGTTTTGAAAGATATGAAAAATGTCATTGCACCAGCTTGATGAAAGGACTTTCTCCTCAGCTAATGCTAACCAAGAGTTTCTCAACTCACATCACTAAAACAGTGCATCTGGTAGGTATGTTACAAAACTTACCTTCAGCGGCGCTGTAATTCTGCCACTGGCCGTGTGCGCGATTTTGGCGCATTTGAGGGAGGTTAAAACAGGGTTTTTTCCCGACCTGGTACTGAATTATATTTGTTGGAGTGCAAGATTTTGCTAAAGAATCGTTCCTACGGCCGTTCTGTGTGTTTTAAAAAAAAATTCACCCGACAAGTTAATCGCTGGAATGATTTTAAAAGCAGCTTCTGAAGCCGTCAATGCCGACAACTGGGACGGATTTTATGCAGGACCAGGTAAAAGAAAGTAGTTTATTTTTATGTATAAAATTGTTGCTTAAGATGTATTGAATTCACATTTTACGTTGCGAAATGGTGATTTTTCCCCCCGAAGAACCGGCAGTGTATTTGCTGCAAATATGGGGGTATAAATTCACCGCATCTGAATGTTCTAAATGGTCCCGTTCCAGTAAAACCCACTTGCAAGCTGATTTAAATGGCCATTAATTTACAGGTATTAAACATTAAATTCCTTCCATTTGGCCTATAAACCCATGACAATGAGATTTAAAAATTATGTTATATTCTGAATTATTGTGTGAATGTTATTTGGACACTTAGGCTATTTAAAAATGTTAATCTATCCTTAAGAAATGGATAGATGTTTAGATCTAGTAATTGAATTTTGTAATTAGCTACAATTAGGTAACTAACTAATTATATGCTTTAATTTCAAGTCATCTAAGTAAGATTGTTTCATATTTGTTTCAGAATGCTTAAATCTACTATAACTGAAAATTTCTTTCAGTTCACTTATATTTTAAGAAAGTTATCGGCCTTTAAATGTTCTTGATCACAGCTTTTGTGTTAAGTCAATGAAAAAGCAATAGGGAACAAGATGCCAATTTCCGAGTATGAAAATGGCCATAACTTTTTTAATACTAAAGATATGAAAGTGAATTAGGTGTCAAAAACTTATTTTTATGCTTTATCTGATGGTATAAATTAAAGACTTGATTTTTAAAATCTCAAAATTTTGTAACATTGCTACATCTGGTTGTGGTCACATTGTTGCTCTGTGCAGGTTGGTTGACACATTTTCCACTTTACAAATTTGTCAAAAGTTTCAGTTTCAATTGTCACAGATAAGGCGTAATATCCTGACAAGCTAACGACCCTAGAAAGGTACACCGACAAGATCAATCACAATAACTTTCTGCTTATGAATGGTGCATATACGAGTTTCAGACCATATCTTTGTTGGCAATGTTGGTGTGAAATGGAAAATGTCTGTATCTTTGAATTGTCCACCAATGTGATTCTGCTGTTTCAGTATAGTTTATTGTCAGGTGTGAAAAGCTTTTGTTGTGTGCTATCCAGTCAGAAGAAAGACAATACATGATTACCATCAGTGTACAATGGATCCATACTACAGTGTATGGAGTGACGTTTAGTGCCAGAAGATATGTTTCTGTAGGAGTAGAGATTTAAGAGTGTGGTGATATTGTAATATGTAATTGTCGATCTGTTTTTGCGGTTAGCGCGCAAATAGTTGCATGGATTGGGTGCCAAAGTGTAGTTGATCTCTCAATATCATAAATAATGCGACAGAAACGTAATGTATTTTGGTCTCAAACTGGTAGCATAATATAATGCAAATGAATTAAACTGATCCAGTTTCCTGAGCCAAGAGTAAATCGAAGTAAAAATAGGAGTTCCCCATCTATTCCAATGATTAATTATCTGCTGATTCCAAAATATATTCTTGACTAGGTCAAGATCAGGATCGAAACCGGGTCTCTGGCGCTGTGAGACAACAGCTCTACCACTGCGCCACTGTGCCAGTCACTATAAGGTCATGGAGTGAACGCGTGTAATAGGGACTGAAATAGAAACATAGAAAATACGTGCAGGAGTAGGCCATTCGGCCCTTCGAACCAGCACCGGCATTCAATGTGATCATGGCTGATCATCCAAAATCAGTACCCCGTTCCAGCTTTCTCCCCATATCCCTTGATTCCGTTAGCCCAAAGAGCAATATCTATCTCTCTCTTGAAAACATCCAATGAATAGGCCGGCACTGCCATCTGTGGCAGAGAAATTCACAGATTCAAGACTCTCTGGGTGAAAAGGTTTGTTCCCATTTCAGTCCCAAATGGCCTACCCCTTATTCTTAAACTGTGACCCCTGGTTCTGGACACCCCAAACAGTGGACAGTTTTTTCCTGCATCCAGCCTTTCCAATCCCTTAAGGATTTTAAATGTTTCTACAAAATCCCTGTGAATAGTGGATGATAGAACAGACCTATGGGACTGAATGGCCTACTCCTGTTTATATTCCTCAATAGTACGTTCAAATAATAAGACACAATAATTTTCAATGGAGAGTGATCAATATAAAGAATGGAGATAAGGTACTGCGGGTAAAAATACTGTCCTTTTTTAAAGATCATAAGGTCATAAGGAATAGTAGAATTAGGCCATTCGGCCCATCAAGTCTATTCTGCCATTCAAGCATGGCTGATCTATCCCTCCCTCCTAACCCCATTATCCTGCCTTCTCCCCAAAGGAATGCGATTGGTTGTGATTTGGCAGGGCGTTATCTTCCTTCTAAATGAATAAACTAAAAGGGACTAACTTTTTCCTTATTCGTATGTATAGTTTGATTACAGTGATTATTGTAAAAAGAATTTATAATTTTCTAAATAAAGTATGCAACTATAAATTGTCAATGTCAGTGAAGAGATATGCAGGGAGAGACATCTCGTTATTAGTTTGCAGATGAATTAGTCAGAGGTAATAAAGGTCAAAGCAGCCGTGCAGGAATTGTTTTTAAAATGAAGCTGAACACTTTAAAAGTTAAACGTTAGAATGTTAAAGGTTACCCCCTACCTGTGTAATTTACCACTTATACGTGTTACATACTGTAGTTATCCACTTTGGACAAAGCACTCTTCTCTCTGATAAAATATGTAGGAAAGAACTGCAAATGCTGGTTTAAATCAAAGATAGATACAAAGTGCTGGAGTAACTCAGCGGGACAGGCAGCATCTCTGGAGAGAAGGAATGGGAGACATTTCCACACCCCAAAGCCGTACAGGTTTATGTTAATTGGCTTGGTATGAATGTATATTGGTATAAACAATAATAATAATAAAACATTAATGATAAAACACCATTGATCAAGCATGTGAACCAACAAAATACCAGATCAAAAGGAGGCTACAGATTTTTGGCTGTTGAGTAGAGCAACTACTTGTGGATAAAAACTGTTTTTATGTCTGGCTGTGGCAGCTTTGACAGTCCGGAGTCGCCTTCCAGAGGGAAGTGATTTACCTATTCCATTACATATAATGGGCATTTTACCTACTTGGTCCTGAAAACTCCCATGAGCCAATTAAAATGTCCAGTCAGCGAAGGAGTTTAGTCGGCGACTAAACCGTCTCCCCTACCTGATTTGCCAGATGAGGAGGGGCCTGCGGACCCCCAGCAGGACCAAAAACAAGAACAAGGCTTGTATTCACTGGTGTTTAGAAGGATGAGGGGATATCTTATAGAAACATATACAATTATAAAAGGACTGGATAAGCTAGATGCAGGAAAAATGTTCCCAATGTTGGGTGAGTCCAGAACCATGGGTAACAGTCTTAGAAGAAAGGGGTAGCCATTTAAGACTGAGGTCTTTTTCACCCAGAGAGTTGTGAACTTGTGGAATTCCCTGCCACAGAGTGCAGTGGAGGCCAAATCACTGGATGGATTTAAGAGAGAGTTAGATAGAGCTCTATAGGCTAGTGGAGTCAAGGGATATGGGGAGAAGGCAGGCACAGGTTATTGATTGGGGACGATCAGCCATGATCACAATGAATGGCGGTGCTGGCTCAAAGGGCCGAATGGCCTCCTCCTGCACCTATTTTCTATCTTTCTATGTTTCTATATTTCTAATCCTATTTGTTGATAGCCATTGTGTAAAACAGTGATTACTGATTCATTCATGACTGTGATGTAAAGAATATGTTTGTTTTAGTGAGTTGACATTTCTGAAATAGCCCAGCTATCAATTGCTGGCATTGTTGGCAGCAGTGGTGGAACCAATGAGACTCAACAAGTGAATCTCATCAGAGTGACCCTGCACGAACACTGTCTTGACGTGAATAACCTTATGGGAATGGACATGGAGAGTTTTTTCAAGGTCGGCAGAAACTTAATCTCTGATCAGCTCATGATGCAACTCTTTTTTTACTTTAAGCAAAAACAAACGCTCAGACCTCTTTAAATCTTTTGTCGGGCTGTGCTGCATGCGGTGCAGTGGGTGGGGGTGAGGAGAATGAGTAAAGATTATGAGCTGCTTTAAAAAAATTAATTCCTTTCCACTTGGCGCAGACTGACAGCGATAAATTATAAAAGTAACTTTTCATGAAATCCACCTTTTCTTTGTCCATTTATAATTATTAGGGTGACAAGAGGCAGGCCTAAAGATTCCTGTGTCACCTGGGATCTGTCGTAATGCAGGTACATTTGAATGCAGCTCAAGTATTTTTTCGCAAGCCGGATAATTTCAGCACAACAACTTTTTCCAGTGATGTTGAACTTACCCCGTTTGCGAGATAGCTGAACAGTACTGTTGTATAAACGGCCAAGAGTTTAAAATCACTGCTTCAGAAAATCATTTGACACAACAGCTTTCCTGAGCCTCTGTCAGCTTGCACAAGTGCAGCAAGGATGAAGCGATATCTCCCAGCACCAGTGTTGGGTGGAAATTCCCTGGTCAAATAGCTTGGACTTCTTACATGTCACCAGACAAACATAGACCAGCTTGTGATACTACAGCTGCTCGTGGTGTACACCTGCTGCCCCTGCCTTCAGCTCACCCCCAGACAACACTTGTAAGTCCCTGTGGTGAAGGGTAGGCCAGTTGTCGTTAATAATGGGCGTGATAATTTTCCTTCTTAGCAGGAGAAAAATGGGGTTCAGATTAGCCTCCACCAATAGTGCAAAATAAATTCATAGGAAATTGGTTATCTGTTAAACTGCATCCTTCTGTTTCTTTATTTTGAAGATTAAAAAAATAAGGCATAGTTTGGAATGGTCGGCCATTTTGATGTTGCTTGTTGTGTCCCTTGGGCTAAAACTCTCATTCACCATCAAAAGCTTTGGCACCTGATAAAAAGGTGACAATGGTTTTAGTCTTCACGGACTAAAAACAATTAATTCCTAACTCCATATCTATTGCCACTGATCCATCAGATCAATGTTTCAATCTGCAAAAAAACAAATGTAAACCTTTATTAAAATCTAACTAACTGCTGATTACTTCTGCACTCTGGTCAAGAACCACTCACTCACAATCATGGCAGGCAGGGTGGCAGAGGGTATGCATGGCTCTAGCAATCTACTCCACTTAAACTTAGTGGATTGTGATGGAAAACACAGAAAACTGAATTATGACACAAACAGCAAATAGACAATCATGTATTGTCTTTCCACTGTCTGGTTAGCATGCAACAAAAACTTTTCACTGTACCTCGGTGCATTTGACAATAAACTAAACTGAAATAACAGAATCGCATCAGTGGATAATTCAAGATGCAGACATTTTCAAAGCACATCAATATTGCCAATAAATATATAGTCTGAAACTCGTATACATTCATAAGCAGAAAATTAATGTGATTTGATCTTGTCAGTGTACCCTTTCTAGGGTCATTAGCTTAAGTCAGGATATTAAGCCTTATCTGTCATAATTATTTACCAGTATCATTACTTCAGGGAGATTACACAGTATAGTATTAACCAAAATTTCAAAGATTAGATTACTTCACTACCTCAGTCCCTTTTCTGAATGGGTTTCACTGTCAATAATAACTATTACTAGTAGTGAGTTGCAACTAACAAAATTGTTTAGACACAGTTATATCCTTAAATGAGGAATGTTTAATTCTGATAAGTAATTTCTTCAGAGGTTATAAATTGCAATGGATTTCCAAAACCCAAGTACAATCCTAAAGGGGCTGTCCCACTGCGGCGACCTAATCTGCGAGTTTAGAAGAGGTTGCCCTCGAACTCAAACTCGCAGCATGGTTGACACATGGTCCTAGGAGTTCCTATGAGGTCACTGGAACTCTCCTTCATGCTCGAGGGAAGTTCCCGCATACTCAGTTTGGTCGAGGACATTTTTTTAGCATGTTGAAACATTTTCCGCAAGTACAAATTGGTCGGCATGGTTCTTTTGAGCTCGTAGTGCAGTGGAGTGGGGTCGCTATTTAGTTACAGGCAGTCTAGGGCAGCCGTAGGTAATCTCCTTCGCTGACCGGGCATTTTAATTGGCTCATTGGAGTTTTCAGGACCAAGGAAAACTGACTGGTAACGTTAAATGCCCGCTAAACTTTATTAAACGTTGTCTGGCTTCTTAAAAGTGGCTCCACTACTTCTCCCCCCTTCTCTCACCTTCTCTCCCCCCCTCCCCTCCACGCTCTCTAAAGAACTCACCGTACACTGTGCAGCCGTCTTTTACCTTCCTGTTCATCGCAGGTGTGAATTTCAGACAGCTCTCCCCCGCTTTCCCTGGCCCCCGCCTGTGCGATGTGTCTGTTTGTGTGTGTGTGTGTGTGCGGTCCGTCGATCCAGCTCGCTGTTTCATCGCTGACGGTCGTTCCAGCTCGAGGTTTTTCAGGTGAGTGCCCTCGAGCTTGAAGGTCAAAGACAGTCACTGAAAGGTCGCGTCAGTGGGAAAGGCCCTTTACAATACCAGAAAAAAATAAATGTGTTGCAGCCAAACACATCAAGGACAAAGGCGGGGGAGTGGATTCGATGCCATTTGCCTGTAAATCCTGCACATATATTCTAACATTTGTACTGTTTTCAACTAGTCGACAACATCTGTATGTGATGATTACAATGACCAGGCCCAGCAAATCGCTTGACTTGATTGGTCAGAGTGGACCTTATTTTTCTTTTACTAAAATCACAATCTTGATTAGGTAACCGTGAAATTTATAGTTCTATTGGTTTAATTTAGTTTAGTTTAGAGATACAGCGTGGGCACAGGCCCTTCGGCCCACCGAGTCCGCACTGACCAGAGATACCCACACACTAACACTATCCTACACACTAGGGACAATTTACATTTATACCCAGCCAATTAACCTACAAGTTATGGGGGAGGCAGAGGGGGGGGGGAGAGTGAGTCAGTTCAAGATGTTTTCTGTTCAGTATCACAATTTCCATTGACACTGTGGCCTACCACATGTGTACTTGCTGATACAGCTAGAAATATACTTATAAGAAAAGAAATATAGGAACTACCTGAATTCTCAAAGTCACTGATCTATGCATCAAGTGCATAGACAATCAATGAAGCATGAACTCGCAGATACACAACATTTCCCGTGGGTCTGGAGGGAACAGAACCACATCACGGCTACTTAATGTTTTCTGATTGCTGTAATTGCTTTAACATAGGAAATACAGAGGGCAGTTTGCAGAGAATAAGATCTCACGATCACTAGTGTAAAATGGAAAATAATGTATGTTTTACTGATATTTCATTAACCACACACCAATGAAAATTCAAAATGAAGAGCCTCCTATCCTGGAGACTCTTCCTAAAAGCTGGAATGTGAATTAAAACCTGTCCCCTCAATGTTGGTGAAGCCAATAAATTGGTGAAGTCTGAATAAATTTGCTCAAATTGAATAAGAACTTTAAGTGCTATTCTTTAACAATCTGTTTGGGTAGAACTGGATTTAAAGGCAAATCACTTGAAAAACTAAGAATATGGTCATCCAAATGAACTAATTCCTTCACATTTCTGCTAAGTCCCTCCAATCCTTTAGTTTCCAAGATGCTTCCAATATTCATTCTTGAAGATTAACTGAGCCTTCACAGTCCTCTGAGATAGCAAACCCCAGAACCATAATTCTCAGAAAAAAAGTGATTTATCTTCTCAGTCCTAAATGGTTATACCCTACCCTTCTCCTGAGATAAGGTTCCCTAGTTAGAGATTATTCACCAGACAAGAGAAAACAGGCTTGTTACAACCAGCCTCCTAATCCTGCTCAGCCATCCACATGTTCAATGAGACCAGCTCTCATTTTTCTAAACTCGAGCAAGGGACAATCTTATTCACCAACTTAAATGCCAATGTATGCTTCTTTAGATAAAAAGACTAAAACAGCTGATATCAGTGTGGTTTCCCAAAGTTCTATACATTAATATTGTTTTAATTCTTGTACTAAAACCTCTTTGCAATAAATGGGTATCAGTACCCCATTCCTACCTTTTCCCCATATCCCTTGATTCCTTTAGCCTTAAGAGCTAAATCTAACTCTCTCCTTAGAACTGTAAATTATGCCGAGACCATCACTTATCTACCTGCATATAACCATATCGCTCCATTCCCTGCATATCCATCTGCTTATTCAAAAGTCTTTTAAATACCACTAATGTATCAGCTTCAACCACGACCCCCAGTAGCACGTTCCAGGCACTCATCACCCACTGTGTACAAAAACTTGCCTTGCACATCTCCTTTAAACTGCGCCCATTGCACCTTAAAATATCACCTTCAACTATCATCTCAGGTACCAGCATTGTTAGAAATGAACTGATTTAATCGATGTATTGTAATGGGGAGAAGCACAAAACACTGGGGGTTTGCATTCTTAATGTGCTAGAATCCTAGTGTCGAAGCATTTTGAAGCTTTAAAGGAATCAGGGGTAGCATCATGTTCTCATTCAGCAATGGGTGGCATGTTGGCGTAGTGGTAGAGTTGCTGCCTTACAGCACCAGTAGACCCAGGTTCGATCCCTACTATGGGTGGTGTCTGTACGGAGTTGTACGTTCGCCCCGTGGCCGGCGTGGGTTTTCTCCGAGATCTTCGGTTTCCCCCCACATTCCAGAGATGTACAGGTTTGTTGGTTAATTGGCTTGGTATCAATGTAAGTTGTCTCTAGTGTGTGTAGGGTAGTGTTAAAGGGCTGTCCCACTTGGGCGACCTAATCCGCGAGTTCTGGCGAGTTTGCCATACTCGCAGCATGGTCGACATGAGATCGTAGGAGGTCTTTGTAACTCTCCTTCATGCTCGAGAGTGGTCACCGTGTACTCGAGGCCTCAGCTAGGTCGCGGCATGTTGAAAAATGCCCGCGATTAAAAAAAGGTCACCCTGGAAAAAAATCGATACTTTTTTTTCCTCGTAGGTTTAGTCGTAGTAGGTCGTCATGTTAGTCGTAGGTAATCGAGTGTAGTCGAAGGTAATCGGAGGTAGTCGTAGATAGGCTTCATCACAGTCGAAAGGAGGTCGAAGGAGATCGAAGGGGATCGTCTTCACTCTCCACTATTCGGTGTCCAATTTTCCCGAAGTTAGTCGTAGCTAGTCGTAGCTCGTCGAAGCTAGTCTTCAACTTTGTCGAAGGAGGTCTTCTACATAGTCGAACTAGGTCTTCATCATGACATTTTTTCCAAACTCTCCTAAACTCTTCTAAACTTGCCAATTAGGTCGCACAAGTGGGACAGCCCCTTTAGTGTGCGGGGATCGCTGGTCGGTGTGGACTCGGTGGGCTGAAGGGCCTGTTTTTGTGCTGTATCTCTAAACTTAACTAAATTAAACTAAACTGAAATGAACCATCACTTGCAACCAGGAAAACATACTGCTGCGATGTAAGCTGCCCGAGCAAAATATGAGGTGCTGTTTCTCCAATTTGCACTGGGCCTTACTCTGAGTTACTCCAGCATTTTATGTCTATCTTCAGTGTAAACCAGCATCTGCTGTTCCTTCCTACACAGTTGTGTTTCAGGGTCTGTCAAGCAGATCTGCCTTGGGTTTGGAGTTTGAAACAAATGTTGTGTGATCTCGGTGTTAGCAGATTATCGCCATCCAGATCATTGTCCATCCAGCCTCTGCCAGGACCTCAGTGTCCACTCTCACAAGACCAACATTCACCTCAACTTCTGATTTTCATGCAGCTCATTCACCCACGTTCGACTCCCACCCATCCCAGTCTGCTCCTTGGCCTCTGGCAGTGCAGTCCAACCACAACACGAGGATTTCCTGTATACTTAGGAAGGAAATCATGAGATATCCATGGCAGATAGGTGTGCCATGAGAAGAAGAGTCCTGACCTGAAACATCACCTATTCATGTCCTGCAGATATGCTGCCTGGCTGGCTGTGTTCCACCAGCACTTTGTGTTTCTTTTGTTCCCAGCATCTGTCATTCTTTGTGTCTCAGGGATTGTATATTCGGAACACTTACTAAAGATAGTGTAGGTTCCCTTAAGGACCAGTGTGGAGCCATAGGGCATGGCCTGGATCGTAAATTAATATTTCTCACCTGTCCTTATTGTGGAGAAGGTTATAGTTGCTATGGAGGTCAGGGAAGAGAATTGTGATGTTAAGAAACATACCAATATTATGAAAGAGATAAAGATGAATAATCCACAGGGACAGAGCAGGTGAATCCTAGATATTTGTTGGAAACAAGGGAATTTCTTGTGCTTTGGCAGAATATTTTGTATCATCCTTAGTTGTGGGTGAGATACAGCAAGACTGTAGGATGGTTAATGTTGTATCTTTATGTAAGAATGGCAGCAAGTGCAAGCCATGAACTATGGAATGGTCCGCCTAACATCAGTGGAGGGAAATCATAAGAGGAGGTTCTGAGAGACAGGATCTACCAACATTTGAAATACTGACTGACTTTCTGTCCTGGGCCTCATCACCTTTTGTGTAAAAAGAAACTTGCCCCCGCAAATCTCCTTTAAATTTTGATCTTCCCATTTTAAAGGAACTGCAGATGCTGGTTTACACCGAAGATAGGCACAAAAAGCTGGAGTGACTCAGCGGGGCAGGCAGCATCTATGGAGAGAAGGAATGGGTGACGTTTCGGGTCGAGAACCTTCTTCAGTCTGAGTGTCAGGGGAGATGGAGACATAAAGATATGGAAGGATAAGGTGTGACAACGAGAGATCAAAAGGGACGAAGTCCAAGGAAAATGTAGAATAGATCATTGTTAGCTAGGTGAAGGTGACAATGAGGCAGGCATACAAAGATAAAATTTAATCAGGAGGACAGTCAGACTGATCAGAGGACTTGGATAGGGGGCTCTCCATCACTCTCCCATCCCAGTTCTCTGACTAGTTTCCCTGTTTAACTGTAATTCAAGTTAATTTGGTTTCCCTTCTGTTTCTCTATAAATTACCTTGTGTTCCTTTCCATATCCTCACTGCCCCAATAATTTCTTATTGTAAAGCACGAGATGTTTAGATGTGAAAATGCAGCCGGTCATGGCATTTAAGTTTGAGATTTAGAAATGACCAATTTGTTCCTCATTTTCCATAATCTTCATTAATGGAACCCGTTTTTTCATATTTTAATCTGCACAATCTTCAGCTGACTATACCCTATCAATCAAACTATTAACATTATACAAACTTGACTTCTGGAAGGAGGACCAGACCTTTCATCCTCACTGGGAGATGTGCAAGCCGTATTTTGTCAGCTCTATATTTGATTCACAGCAATTCTAAAACATTAAGAATGTGGTATGTTGTATTCTTGCATAAATCAGCAATTTATAATAGGCACGGGGGTTGGTTGCAGGTTGGAGGAATTACATGCATCAATGAAATAATTTGTGTTTAACATTATTTCACTGACTCTGATAAGGGTTATTACACTTATCTGCACCACTGACCTGCAACATTTGTTTCTCCTGTTCTCCAAAGAACACATTATGTGAACTAGCAAATTGTATCTCCAGGCAATAGGAATTACTCAAGATGAACGTCAGTCGTTGACTCCTACACAGAGCTCTCAATGAACGTGCCAATATGCGATGAACCTTGGAAATCAATTTACTATCCAGACGCGTATTGTTAAGGGCCTGTCCCACTTTCACAACCTAATTCACAACCTTTTTTACTCGTGGGCATTTTTCATCAGGCTAGAAAAAACGCCCCGACCTACTTGATGCCACGAGTACCTACGACTAGCATCACGGCCTGCTACGACCAACCTACGACCTCCTACGGCCTCGTGACGACCATGCTGCGAGCATGAGTCAAGGGCAAACTCGGCAGAGGTCGTGAATTAGGTCGTGAAAGTGGGACAGGCCCTTTAATATTACACGATTTAAGTTGGACACGCATGAACACATGAGTGGTATCAGCACCTTCAGTTCAATAGTAGCTGGACGAGCTCTGTCATAACTTATCTCACCACAGTCTATGGGAAACATCTCTGAATTTCTGAATTCTAGCTTAGTTTAGTTTAGAGATACAGCACGGAAACTGCCCCTTCGGCCCACCGTGTCCGCACCGACCAGCGATCCCCGTACACTAACACTAGGGACAATTTACATTTATATACCAAGCCAATTAACCTACAAACTTGTACGTCTTTGGAGTGTGGGAGGACACCGAAGATCTCAGAGAAAACCCTCGCAGGTCACGGGGAGAACGTACAAACTCCCTACGACAGCACTCGTACTCCGGATTGAACCCGGGTCTCAGGCGCTGTATGGCAGCAACTCTACCGCTGTACCACTGTGCCCCCCAATTTTGTAATGATCTGGATAGAATGGTCTTCAAATATTGACCTGCATACGTTCAAAGGTCATTCTGCATTTTATTGTAAACCAAATGGAACAAATCCCGACAGCACTAACCCTGAGCATTAAATTCCCCAAGGTTTGCTTCAGACTTGTAATCTCAATCTCTGCATGTACTTCATTCCTTCATCACATTGACGAGTATTGCCTGAAGCGCAGGCTATTCAATATGGAAAGCAGGAGCAATTAAATCTTACATGATAAGAGAAATAGAGAAAAAAAGAAAAAATGATTTGCATTTAAGTAACTCCAGCATCTCAAAATATTTTTAAACAATACGACCTTTAGTTTCGTTAGAGGGTGTCAGAGTCGGAGGGTGGTGAATCCGTGGAATTCTTTGCCACAGAAGGCTGTGGAGGCCAAGTCAGTGAATATTTTTAAGGCAGAGATACTGAAGATAGATTCTTGATTAGTACGGGTGTCAGAGGTTACGGGGAGAAGGCAGGAGAATGGGGTTCGGAGGGAGAGATAGATCAGCCATGATTGAATGGTAGAGTAAACGATGGGCTCAACGGTCTAATTCTGCTCCTAATCCTAATGACGTTATGAACAACCCTTTTCTCTGAGTGTAGTGACGTGTTTTGTTTTCATATTAATGTGAAAATAGCGATTGATAATATTGAAATTGTCAATCTGTAGATTAACGCTTGCCTTTATATAACATTCATAACCTTATTATGTATCTGACTGTTTTATGACCAATGAAGTAAGTAAGTAAGTAAGTAAGTAAGTAAGTAAGTAAGTAAGTAAGTTTATTGGCCAAGTATTCACATACAAGGAATTTGCCTTGGTGCTCCACCCACTAGTAACAACATGACATACAGTGACAGTTACGAGTGACTCAGAAAACACTAAACATACGTTTGCAAATTGTATAAAAATTAAACACTTCTGGACTGATATTTTTGAAATAATTTCAGAAGTTATTAATACAAAACTGGATCCAAACTCAAAATTAATAATACTTGGAATATCAGAGCAAAGTTTAACACTCACAACAAGCCAAAGAAATTTCCTCGACTACAGTATAATAACTGGGAAAAAATTAATAATAAAATTTTGGAAAGGCCCTACGACCCCCACAATTAAAATGTGGATTGTGGAAATGTCGGAGACCCTATATCTAGAAAGAATTAGACTTGTCTTAATGGACAAACAAGAACTTTTTGATAAAATATGGGCTCCATTCATTAATTATCTGACGGGATAGATTGGCCCAGCACGAAAACCCAACTGAAACTTGAACTCAGGATTAGATGAAAAGTCATACTTTATAATCTACGAACCAATCTCCAATGACGTATTATGAGTAATCCACCTTTTTTGTTTTTTTTGATATTTATAACTTTTCTCTCTCTTTCTCTCTTTTTCTATATAAAAAAAAACACTAGAAGTAGAAGTAATCGACAATTGAAAATTTTAATAATGTATGACTGATGTATATGAAAAGTTTTTTTACTATAATATGCAACTATACTTTATAATATGTCTACTTCTAATAAAAATATTATTTAAAAAAGAAAGAAAAAACTAAACATTAATAATAATAAAACATTAATGATAAAACACCATTGATGAAGCATGTGAACCAACAAAATACCAGATCAAAGGGAGGCTACAGATTTTTGACTGTTGAGTAGAGCAACTACTAGTGGATAAAAACTGTTTTTATGTATGGCTGTGGCAGCTTTGACAGTCCGGAGTCGCCTTCCAGAGGGAAGTGGTTCAAGGAGTTTGTGGCCAGGGTGAGAGTGGTCAGAGATGATTTTACCCACTCGCTTCCTGGCCTCCTGGATAGTCATTGCTGTGTGTAAGGCTTGGGATGGCCCACATCTGGACACAGTGCCTGTGCAAATGCAATGTCTGGACAGATAATCTGTTTCACTAATGTTGATTGAGGGCTATCTTTTTATTCATTTACAGGATATAGGGAAAACGAAGATGTATCATCTGTTCCTAATTGTTATTTAAGTGATGGTGAGCTCCCTTTGCGAACAACACCAATTCCTCTGAGCTGAGGTACTCCCACAATGCTGCTGGGAATGTAGTGGTCGGACGTAAACCCAGTGACCATGAGGTAATGGCAAAATATTTCCAACTCCGGATGGTGTATGACTCGGACGAGGACCTGCCAGTGGTGGAAATTACTTATACCTGCGACACTTGTCTTTAATTATAAAGTATGTGGGTTTGGAAGGTACTGCCAGAGTAGCCTCAGCAGGTAACTATATACAGTACCATGGTGGTAGAGTTGCTGCCTTCCAGGGCCTACAGCGCCAGAAACCCGGGTTCGATCCTGGCTACGGGTGCTTGTCTGTGCGGAGTTTGTACGTTCTCCCCGTGACCTGCGTGGGTTTTCTCCAAGATCTTCAGTTTCCTCCAACACTCCAAAGACATACAGGTTTGTATGTAAATGTAAAATTGGCCCTGGCGTGTGTCGGGTCGTGTTAATATGCGGGGATCGCTGGTCTGTGCGGACTCAGTGGGCCAAAGTGCTGGTTTCCGCGCTGTATCTCTAAACTAAAGTAAACTAAACAGACCAAGTCATTGGTATTTTATAAATCGGAGGTTGATTGGTTCTTGATTAGAAAGGGCTTCAAAGGTTATGGGGAGAAGACTTGAGAATGTAGTTGAGAGGGAAAAATAGATCAGCCATGATCGAATGGTGAAGCAGACTTGATAGGCCAAATAGCCTAATTCTGCCTTATGTCAATTTGTAAAGAGTATGCATGTGTAGCTATTGTGCAACAGTGGTGTGGAGATTAAATGTTTAGCATGGGGGAATGGGTTTTCAATCAAGCGAGCTGGATGATGTTAAATCATTTGAATGGCATTGGAGCAGCAATGTGGACAGTATTCCAGCATGCCACTGACTTGTGCTTTGGAGAGCACAATGTCACTGTGCAGGAATTTGACAATCCAGAAGATTGGCGTTTGACCTTTGGCACACGCTGCAGAATGTAACTTCAGAATGTTCCAGCTTTTACTCTGGTCATCGATTCAGAGACGAGAATGCTTCCACTAAATGAAAGCAATGATACTCTACTTTTCCAGAAGTGCGCATTCAGCTTCCAACCAGGTCTCGCCACTAAACCTTTGCTTTAAAGTTTTTGACTGAAAATTTCAGGATACATATCAAAGGGTCATCCTTTCCATTGATACTTTGGTTCTATTTGCAGCAAAAACCCCCCAGAATAAACACATAAGAAGGAGAAGAGATAGTGGAGCAAAGGGCAGCTAGTAGAGCCACTGTTCCACAGGATTAGAGGTGTCAAAGCTTACCTCTGTTGCTGCTGGGTGACTATGTGGTTTCTTCCTGTTCGTCGGTTTCCTGCCACATCCCACAAACATGTGGGCAGATAAGTTCAATTGTCTACTGCAACATGTCCCTATTGTGTACGTTAATGTACAATCTAGAGGTTTATTTAGCTCAGTTTAGTTTGGTTCAGAGATACAGCATGAAAACAGGCCCATTCACACTAGTTCTATGCTATTCCACTTTCTCATCTGCAGAGTAGAAGGAGCAATTCAGGGAGGCCAATTAACCTACAAACCCGCAAGTCTTTGGGATGTTGGCGAAAACTGGAGCACTCGCAGGGAACCCACGCAATCACGGGGAGGACATGCAAACTCCAAACTGACAGCAACTGTGGTCAGGATCGAACCCAAGACTCTGATGACATGAGGCAGCAGCTCTTCCAGCTGCGCCACTGGATCGAGAATGTAGGGAGATGAAAAAATTGGATTAATATATGAATAGTGGAAATGGCTGGTACAGACTGGTTGTGAAGAAGGGCCTGTTTCTGCGATGTATTCCTCTATGGCTGTAGCATCTCTTGGCAGCATGGAGGTGTATTGGTAGAGCTCACAGCGCCAGAGACATGACTACGGGCGCTTGTCTGCACGGAGTTTGGACGTTCTCCCCATGACTTGCGTGGGTTTTCTCCGAGATGTTCGGTTTCCTCCCACACTCCAAGACGTACAGGTTTGTAAGTTAATTGGCTTGGTATGAAAGTAAAATTGTCGCTAGTAAGTGTAGGGTAGTGTTAATGTGCGGGAATCGCTGGTCGGTAAGGACTCGGTGGGCCGAAGGACCTATTTTCACACTGTATCTCTAAACTAAACTAAACTAAACTCAACATTTGCTAATGCAGTTAATTTTGGGGGGAAAATGTACGAGCTCAGCAGTCAATCATTCTCATTTGAGACGCTAATAGATTCCCAAACACACAATATTTGGCCTTGAAACAAGGTGACATTTTTTATCAATGCTAATATAGGCCTTCACATGAGGCCACATCTACATTCTTGGAGATAGTGTTCATTCTCTTTGTTTATTTTCCTAGGAGGAAGTAAGTTTGAATGTCAACAATAAAGCGTCTAAATAGATGGTCTAAAATAGGTTAGGGTGTATAATCCAGTGTGGACTATCAGTACCATTCAAGTATCCTCTTTTCATTGACACTATCACCAAAAATAGCTGTTATTTATATAACATCTTCAGCGTAAGAAAACATCCCATGGCATTGCACAAAGGCATATTCAGAAAAAAAAGCTGACACCAAGCCAAAGACCAAGGCACAATTGACGAACTACTTGGCCAGTGAGGTATATTTTAACCAATTTCTTAAGAAACATGGAGAGAGAATTACACATCTTGGAGTCTTGACAGAAAGCTCTTGCAGAAGTGTTTCAGCGTGAGCATCTGAAAAAGACGTTTGGCCTTTTGCAAATGCAGGAAAACAACCTGTTTGTGCCCCCTTTTTGCTAAGCTTGTTTGTGCCGTGCATGCTGTGATCAGTATTCTCAAAGACTAGTCGGCCAACTGGGTGTTCCATCTGTGGTACCCACAGCGGAGTTGACAGAATGTGTGACTCTGAGTCAGATGATTGGGGCTCAAGCTACACTCCAGATTCGTAAGCACAAAACACTGGCCTGACACTACAGTGTAGTACTGAAGGAGTATTGTACTGCAAGAGTTATCTCTGTCTTTGAAAAACAATGTAAAAACAATGTACCATCGCTCCAAATGAAGCAAAAGAGTTACCTCTAGTGCCCTGGCAATTATTTAACCGTCAGTAAAATTATGAAATCAGAAAAACTGGTCATTATTTCCTTTGGGAACTTGACTAGATTTGACTATCACATTTCCTAAATTACGTTAAATATTGCACTCTTTAGGAATTAATGAGAGGGATGTGAATGGTGATATATAAATGTAGGTCTTTCATTTCTGTTGGCTTCTTTGTGGTGCTAGAACTACCACGTTAAATCCTACAGCCCACCACAGCTTACTTGACTCCTGATTTAGTTCAGTTTAGTTTAGAGATATATCACAGCAACAGGCCCTTCGGCACACCGAGTCCCACCGACCAGCGATCCCTGCACATTAACACTATCCTACACACACTAGGGACAATTTACATTTTATACCAAGTCAATTAACCTACAAATCTGTATTTTGGAGTGTGGGAGGAAACTGAAAATCTCTGAGAAAACCCATGGGGAGAACGTACAAACACCGTACAGACAGCACCCGTAGTCAGGATCGAACCCTGGTCTCCGATGCTGTAAGGCAGCAACTAAATTGCTGTGCCACCATGCCGCCTGCAAATTGATCCCTAATCCAGCTGGCATCTGAATATGTCAAACCAGGTGCTTTCCAGATCAGGAATGAATTGAATTGAATTGAATTTCCTTTATTGTCATTCAGACCTTAAAGTCTGAACGAAATTTCGTGCCTGCAGTCATACATACAATAATACAATAATAAACAACAGAACAGACAGTAAACACAAATTAACATCAACCACAGTGAGTCCACCAAGCACCTCCTCACTGTGATGGAGGCAAAAATCTTAGGGCTGCAGTCTCTTCCCTCCTCTTCTCCCTCTGCGCTGAGGCGTTACCCCACCGGGCAATGGTATAATCAGTCCCGCGGCTCACCGAGTTCCGAGAACGGGCCGGTTCAGACACCGCGGCCCGGGGGTGGTCGAAGCTGCCGCCCTCCAGTCCAGCGGACGCTGCTGTTGACAACGTCGTCCACTGGCCCGCGGCCGAATCCCGGACTCAGGCTGCCGCCGTCTCAGCCACCGGAGCACCGTTCCAGCCCCGAGCCGGGTCACCCTCACGTGAGCGTCTCAGCCCAGTGCCGTTTCCCTCGGGCTGGGCCGCCCTCACGGGAGCGCCGTTTCCCTCGAGCTGGGCCGCCCTCACGGGAGCGCCGTTTCCCTCGAGCTGGGCCGCCCCGACGGGAGCGTCTCAGCCCCTCGCCAGGCCGCCCTCACGGGAGCGTCAATGCCCCTCACGGGAGCACCGTTCCAGCCCCGAGCTGGGCCGCCCTCACGGGAGCGAGCCCAGGGCGAGTCCTGACAGGCTGCCTCCGGAGCCTCGAGGTTGCCAGCTCCGCCATTAGGCCTCAGCGCAGACGGAGGCAGAGAAAGGGGATACGACAAAAAAGTCGCATTCCCCCGAAGGGAGAGACAGCAAGCCCTGTTTCAACCCCCCTCACACACAAACACAACCTAAAAACCAAAAACTTAGCTACACAAAACGAAAGAAACAACACAAAAAAGTAAAAACAAACGGACTGCAGGCGAGCCGCAGCCGTTCAACAGCGCCGCCACTACCGGAGTGGTGGTCACCATTCACCTGTGAAATGCGATGAACAGGAAAATTCCCTTTGGTCATCCCAACAGGCTCTCTGGACCTCTGCAGTGTTACTCAGCACTGGAATCACAGATTATGCATTCATGTTCAGCAGGTTTGATGACCCCCCACAAGCTTCAGACTTCAGATTGAGAATCCTACCGGTGGGCCTGAACAATGCAGTCAGCAGAAGCAATTAACAGCCATGTTCTGAGCCGTTATCCACATTTACGAGGACGTTGCCAGGACTAGAGGGTCTTAGCTATCGGGAGAGGTTGAGTAGGCTGGAACTCTATTTTCTGGAGCACTGGAGCAAGAGGAGTGATCCTATAAAGGTGTATAAGACCATGAGAGGAATAGATGGGTCCTACACACAGCTTTGGAGTACTTTGAAATGTCAATGTACTTCCAGCTTAATTTGGTCTCTGCAATGCTCTTGTCATTTATTTTTATTATTCGGGACGTGGAATAAGACGACACCTGTTGACAAGTTAAAAAAAAAACTCTCCCTTCAATCTAAAGAGGGGTCTCGACCCGAAACGTCGTCCATTCCTCCTCTCCAGAGATGCTGCCTGTCCCGCTGAGTTACTCCAGCATTTTGTGTCCATCTCCATCACAACAAAGTTAAAAACCCACATTTCTGATGGGCCTTGTGTGACTCCAGAAAGCCACAAAATACATAGCAGCCAATTAATTAAATAAAACCACAACCACACATCAAAATAAGTGTGGAAAATGAAGTGAACAATTTGCAAACAGCAAGATGCCACAAATAGTGATAAGATATTCTCCATGTTATCTGTTTTGGTGATGCAGTTTGAGAGATAGATATTGGCTGGGCGCTCCCTTATTGTTTCTCGAAACAAAGCCATGAGATTTTTCTCGTCAGCCAAGATACTGCAAAGTTACTTGATTGAATCTTTGAGCCAATGAACAGTACGTCGTACAACATTACAACGGAATGTTGGTCTAGATTAATTCAAAGGATAAGAAGATTCCTAGAATGGTTTAAGAATAATAATGTTGCATCATGGTGACAACGTCACAATGTATAAAAATAAAAATAATGCATTCTTGCTGTGATAAATAAATAACAAATAACAGTCCATGCACCTTGAAATGCCATGTATAGCCCACACAAACTAAATCAGGCATGTGACATTTGAATTCTATGTCCTGGGTGACAACAACATGGTGGGTGGCACGGTGGCGTAGTGGTAGAGCTACTGCCTTACAGCACCAGTGACCTGGGTTCGATCTTGTCTGTGGGTGCTGCCTGTAAAGAGTTTGTACGTTCTCCCCGTGACCTGCGTGGGTTTTCTCCGATATCTTCGGTTTTCTCCCTCACTCCAAAGGCGTACAGGTTTGTACAGGTTTGTAGGTTAATTGGCTTGGAGTTAATGAAAAAATAATGTCACTAGTGTACGTAGGGTAGTGGTAACGTGCGGGGATCACTGGTTGGTGCGGACTCGGCGCTCCGAAGGGCCTGTTTCCACGCTGTATCTCTAAACTAAATTAAACTAAACTAAACTAAACACCAGATCTGCTCAGTCCCCTGACTGTGTAGCCAGACACAGACCCAAAACCATCTTTAAATTTGCTGACAATACCACTGTTGGACAAATTCAGCAGAGTACACGAGGGAGATTGTTAATCTGATTGAATGGTCCCACCACCGCCATCGTGCTCTCAATATTAACAATATAAAGGACTGATTATTGACTTTAGGAAGGGAAAGCCGAAGATCCATGAACTAATCTTCATCGAGGGAATAGAGATGGAAAGAGTCAACAGTTTCCAGTTCTAAGGTGTGCATATCTCTGAAAATATATAACACTCTTCGCTCTTGATTCGTGACTCTTGACTTTTGATCCTGGTATCTGAGAAGCAGCCAACTCTCTCTGTCTGAACCTGGTAAGATTTTATTTTCATATAAAATAGTTGTTGAAGAAAAAATATGGAAGCCAAGGACCTGTCTTGAGAAGAGAGAGAAATATGTTTATTCTGGCCTCAGTTTCGGCAACATTGTGGGATGGGGAATAGGGTCATTAGAGTCATAGAGCTATATAGCGTGGAAACAGGCCCTATGGCCCACCTGCCCGCATTTGGTCCATATCTCTCCAAACAATACAATACAAATTTATTGTCATTTGAGCCCCAGTGAGACTCAAACGAAATTTTGTTTCCACAGCCATACAAACAAAAACAATGTCCTACAGACATACACACAATTGTTCACACAAACATCCATCACAGTGAACCCACTGTGATGGAAGGCAAAGTATTTTCTCTCCCCTGCTCGCCATGTCTCTCCTGATGTCCAAGCCCCAGGCGGGTGATGATAAGTCCCACGGCCATTTTAGGCCGCGCGGGGCAATTTACGGCCCCGCTCCCGGTCTGAAAGTACAAGGTCGGAGCCCCAGCATGCGATGGTGAGTCCCACGGCCATGAAGCCACGCCAGGTGATGTACGGTCCCGGTCCGGGTCGTTCCAACCCCGCGACACGGGCTGGAGAAGTCGTGTTGCGGGAGCTCCGGGAAGCGGTCTCTCTCTCCCCCCCGGACCCGCGAGCTCCCGATGTCCCAGTCCACCTGACCTGCGGCTGCGTTGCTGGAGCCTCCGAGCCCCAGGAGTCGAGTCGCAGCAGCGAGTCACCACTGCTCCCCACGGTCCGAGGCTGGCCAGCCCCACGATGGTGAGTAGTCCGCAGCTCCGCAGTCTCCCGAGCCCCCGGGTCGTTCAGGCTGGAGACCGCTCCACGGTGCTAGGCCCCAACGACAACGGAGACCCGACAGGGAAAAGGTCGGGTCTCCCGAACAGGGAAGAGATTTAAAACGGTTTCCCCCTCCCCCCCCCCCCCCCCGCCCCCCACATATACACATTTAAAACCAAGCTTAAAAAAACACAAACACTACATTTAACTAGACAAAAATAAAAAAAAGACAGACAGGCTGTAGGAGCCGCTGCAACGAGTCGCGCCGCCACCAGGAAATCTTCACATAAAACCTGTCCTATCCATGAACCTGTCCAACTGCTTCTTAAACGTTGGGATAGTCCCAGCCTCAACTACCTACCCTGGCAGCTCTTTCCATACACCCACCACCCTTTCTGTGAAAAAGTTACCCCTCAGATTCCTATTAAATCTTTTCCCCTTCACCTTATACCTATGTCCTCTGGTCCTCGATTACCTACTCTGGGCAAGAGGCTCTGCGCATTTACCCGATCTATTCCACTTATAATCTTATACACCTCTATAAGATCACCCCTCATCCTCCTGCGCTCCAAGGAATAGAGTTCCAGCCTACTCAACCTCTCCCTATAGCTCAGACCCTCTAGTCCTGGCAACAGCCTTTTAAAATCTTCTCTGTACCCTTACCAGCTGGACAATATCTTTCCTATTGCACGGTGCGCAGAACTGAACACAATACTCTAAATGTGGCCTCACCAAAGTCTTATACAACAGCAACATGACCTCCCAACTTCTCTACTCAATACTCTGACTGATGATGGCCAATGTGCAAAAGCCTCATCTACACTAGTCCCATCTACCCCCATTTGCCCCATATCCCTCTAAACGTTTCCCAACCGTGTACCTGTCACAATGTCTTTTAAATGTTGTTAAAGAACCTTCCTCAACTACCTCCTCTGGCAGCTCTTCCATATACCTACCACCCTTTGTGTGAAAAAGTTGCTTCTCGGATTCCTATCTTTCCTCTCTCACCTTAAACATATCCTGCTTGGTTCTTGATTCCCCTACTCTGTGTAAAAGACTCTATACATCAACCTTATTTATTCCCCTCATGACCTAAAACACCTCTATAAGATCATACCTCATCCTTCTCAGTGCCACCTATATAGCCTCAATATTATTGACTTAGATGAAAGAACCAAGTGTAAAGTGTTCAAGGAAAGACACAAAATGTTGGAGTAACTCTGGGTGGCACGGTAGCAAGGTGGCGTGGCGGTAGAGCTACTGCCCTACAGCGCCGGAGACACAGGTTCAATCCTGACTACGGGTTCTTGTCTGTACGGAGTTTGTACGCTCTCCCCATGACCTGCGTGGATTTTCGCTGAGATCTCCTCCCACACTCCAAAGGCGTACGGGTTTGTAGGTAAATTGGCTTGGTCTAAATGTAAAATTGTCCCCAGTGTGTGTGGAGATCGCTGATCGGACTCGATGGGCCAAAGGGCCTGTTTCCATGTAGTATCTCTAAATTAAACAGTATAACTCCAAACTTGTCAGATATGAAAAATGTCATTGCACCAACTTGATGAAAGGACTTTCTACTCAGCTAATGCTAACCAAGAGTCTCTCAACTCACATCACTAAAAACAGTGCATCTGGTTGTGGTCACATTGTTGCTCTGTGCAGGTTGGTTGACACATTTTCCACTTTACAAATTTGTCAAAAGTTTCAGTTTCAGTTTCAATTATCACAGATAAGGGTTAATATCCTGACAAGCTAACGACCCTCGAAAGGTACACCGACAAGATCTAATCACAATAACTTTCTGCTTATGAATGGTGCATATACGAGTTTCAGACTATATATTTGTTGGCAATATTGGTGTGAAATGGAAAATTGTCCCTAGAATGTGTAGCGTAGTGTTAATGCGCGGGGATCGCTGGCTGGTGCGGACTCAGTCATTTCTACTCTGTATCTCCAAATTAAACTAAACTCAACTCAGCTGATCAGGCAGCATCCCTGGAGAACATAGATAGGTAATGTTTTGGGTCAGGACCCTTCTTCAGACCCCTCGTTCCGACTCAAAAAATCCCCTATCTATGTTCTCCAGGGATGCTGCCTGACCCCAGGATTCAATCCTTCCAGATTCCACTTACATCTCGTACCCTCTTGATAATTGGTGCCAGACAACCCCGCAATGGCCCTCCCTACTCCTCCCTACTCCACCCTACAGACACTGCTTCGGCCCCAAACACCATCTTTTGAGTATATACGTCTGTCTTTAACCTGAAACTGAATTGATATTTGTGACGAGTGAGTGAGTGAGATAGTTCAATAGCAAGATGTGGTTAGGATTTGGAATCACAAGCCTATCTAGGCATGTACTTTTTAAGCAATGAGAAACTAGTAGTTTAGTTTAGTTTAGAGATACAGAGCTGAAAGAGGCCCTTCGGCCCACTGAGTCTGTGCTGACCAGTGATCTCCGCACACTAGCACAATCCTACACAGTAGGGACAATTTACAATTTTGTACCAAGTCAATTAACTTACAAACCTTTGGAGTGCAGGAGGAAACCGGAGAACCCGGAGAAAACCCATGCGATCACAAGGAGAACGTACAGACAGCACCCGTGGTCAGGGTCGAACCCGGGTCTCTGGCGCCATAAGGCAGCAGCTCTATCATGCAGGGCATCACCCCATTTACAGTGTTGGTTTCCTTAACTAAGGAAGGATGTATTGCCTTGAAGGTGATGCAGTGTAGATTCATTCCTGGGAAGGTTAGTGTTCCTGTCACGATTGAATAGGATAGGCAAAAAGATAATCTAATTGAAACATGCAAAATTCAGAGTAGCAGTTTAAATGCTGAGACACTGCTGAGAGTTCAGAACAAGGTACCGTGTTTCTGTATGAGGCTTTTTGTTCAACTGAGATGTCTGTTTATATGGGAGTGGGTTATCAATCTCGAAAGAATTTTGGATGCACAGTTGCCGAGTTTATAAAAAGGCTGAGTGATTGATTTTTGGATGCTAAGGAAATCAGGAAATGTGCAAGGGGTAGGAATGTGGACTTGACGATCAACCATGATCTTCCAGAATATTGGAGCAGTGCAAGAAACATTATGACATTAGCCAATTCCAAAGTACATCAAGAGAGTGAGTCTCAATCCTGAATGAAGTGAATAAATAGTTCTAATGTAAGCAGAAAACAGACATTTTTAATGAACAGAAATATTAGGTGACTTAAGGGTTAATTGAAAATTGTTTACATGTTGATGAAATGTTTACATGTTGATGGAATATCCAATTTCGTCATTCCAAAGTCCTTCAGAAACGAGGAATGAAGGTATGGGTTAATTATAGACGACATTGGCATGAGATTGTGCATTTGCATCTTTTCCATTTCTGAGTTATCAACGCTATTGTTTCTGGTTTGGATGAAGGAAATGAAAACACCACAAAAATAAATGAATACAACAGATTGCTTCCAGATTCCACAGACAGTGGCTCAGTGTTATCAGGCGGAATTGCAATAAGCAGCGGATGGGTAATACAGTAAAAACATAACAAGTGCCAAGTGACAATGGAAAGTTTGCGATGCTGTTTTTGAGTGTCAGCTTTAGCTAAGTGGTAGCGCCTCTACTGCTGTGAGAATAGAACATTCCAGGAAATAAAGACCACTCATGCCCTTTCGGATCAGTAATCTGATGTCTTCACACAGTCTGGCCTGTTTGTGACTCCAGACTCACGGCAACACAGTTAACTCTTGAATTCCCTTTTAAAATGGCCTACTTATCCTTTTACATATATCAAAGAGCTGTGAAAGATAATGCCAAGAATAAAACCAAATTGATCAGTTGGCAAAAATAAAACTTGGAGCAAGACATAACAAAGGCAATCATGCAAATTTAACCCCGCAAAGCCTGTTCGTTAATATTTGGGCCCGCGTGCGAAAATTGAGAGCCACTCAAAAACAGGTCAAACTGCAGGCAGACACTGTTATTCCCACAAACATATGTTTTAGATAATATCCTACAAGTCCTGAACCACCTATGGTGAGGTATAATCGGGAAGGCATGGTCATATTTAGTGGATTGACACTCAACACCAGTAAATCTCACGACATCAGGTGGAGCCTGGCTACAGAAACCTCCTAAGATGGACACAAAATGCTGGAGTAACTCAGCAGGAAGGGCTGCATCTCTGGAGAGAAGGAATGGGTGATGTTTCGGGTCGAGACCGTTCTTCAGACTGAGACGTCACCCATTCCTTCTATCCAGACATGCTGCCTGTCCCGCTGAGTTACTCGAGGATTTTGTGTCTATCTTCGGTGTAAAACAGCATCTGCAATTCAATCCTATGCACTATGGAAACCTCCTGCTGATTACTGTCCGCCCTCTACTCTTAGATCTCCGACACATCAGTTGGAACAAGAACCAAAAGAAATAGGGCCGAGAATATGCACAGCTCATAAACATTAGTTTAGTTTATTGTCACGTGTACCGAGGTACAGTGAAAAGCTTTTGTTGCATGCAATACAGTCAGCTGAAAGACAATACATAATTACAATTGAGCCATTTACAGTGTGCAGATGCATGATAAGGGACTAACGTTTAGTGCAAGGTAAAGCAGCAAAGTCCGCTCGAGGATAGTCCGAGGGTCTTTGAGGACTATGAGGTAGACAGTAGTTCAGCGCTGCTCTCTGGTTGTGGTAGGATGATTCAGTTGCCTGATAACAGCTGAATCACCGTACCACAAGCAGAAGAATGATCCGTAGGGTGGCTGCCAAACACAGTGGCTGAGTTCAGAATATCACTGCCAGTTCAGGCCTTGTAACCATGGCAACCCTGGCTCCCTGTCAGAGATATTCCCTTTGACCTATCCATCCTTTCCACACCCTCTCTGTAATTAAAGCTAACTTTTTCTTCCACTTTCCCAGTTCTGATGAAAGATATTGATCGGATACATTGACGGTGTTTCTTACTACACTGGTGATGTCTGACCTGCTAAATGTTTCCAGCAGTTTCCGATTGTATTTTAGTTTGTAATAAAAATGTACTACCTTAAGATTGGGAATCGGGAAGCACTGTAGTATATCAGAGGCAGAAGAATGTAATTTCATGGCCTGACATATTCCGTTATCTATCATTACCATTACGATAAACACATGGAAACTGGTGGTGTTGTTGGTGGTTGGAAGGGTTACAGACTCATAGTGATCAGCTGGTTAATTGGACAGGGCAATCACAGGCAATTTCCTCCTACTTATCCTTAGACCATGATCCCCACAGATGATCACCAGGCCATAATCTCTGATGCTGCAAGTGCTGTAAGGTCGCCGATGCTGCAAGTGTTGTGAGGCCGCAACTCTACCGCTGCGCCAGCATGCCGCCCTAAAAGACAGATGCTTGATCTTCAACATTGACATTGTGCGCCAAGGCGCCTTCTTCAGAGCTGTCTCACTGTACGATATACCATATCATACATTTTCCCTACAACACTGAAGAAGAGCAAGTTTATGGCAGTTCTCAGAGCATGCTCTTCCCCACATTTATCTCCCCGTATCCTTAATCGTTCAAATGCCTGTCAATACTCTAGTCATTAGCAAATTGATGGAGAGTTTCAGCAGCAGTGCAATCAAACAGGCCTTACTCAACAATGTCTAATGAGAAGTCTAGGTTCCATCAGGACTACTCATATTTTGGTCTGAACATGGACAAAGGAGCTGAATTCCAGAACTTTATCGAGGATGACGTCATTAGACATCAGCGCAATACTTGACCAAATGTGATTTCAAGGAACTCAATTAAAAGTGATTGATGAGAATTAGAGCGAAAACTCCACTTGTTTAAAAAAAATGGCCTGGATTGTTGGTGGACAATCATCTCAAGTCATGAGGGCTGTGGGAGTTCCACAGGGCATTGTTCTAATCTATGTGTAGGTGCTTTTTGTGACCTCTGTTCATCTCATGTTTTCTGATGATTCCAGGTGGAATTCCTCAGATACTCAAGAAACATTTGGAAAATATTCAGGTTTGGATTCATCGACAGCAAGTAAAATCTGACACAGAAACTACAGGCTCCAAGTGGAAATAATCTAACCATGTTCACCCCCCTGGCCATCACTAATCTCCAAACCATCAAAACCCTGCCATTTTACTTCGGAGTCACGTGAGTGATTCCGTGAAGAACCCGCTCAGCACGCATGCGCGGCATTACGTTCAGCAGAGCAACAGCGGCACAGCGGGAGTCAGGCGCTCCCGCTACGGAGGTGAAAGAACGGACCGTCAGGTAAGATGAGGTCGGGGGTTTCTTTCACAGGGAGCCTTCTGCTTTCCGGCAGAGAAGAAAGGCTCTAGAACAAACTTGTCCCCCGCTCGACTCCACGGAGGAGTGTTCCATCTGGGGGGGGCAGCAACAGAACAGACCTGTCCCCCGCTCGACTCCACGGAGGAGCGTTCCATCTGGGGGGGGGGGCAGCAACAAGGCGGTAGGACCGCTTACCGGGCTGGAAGTAACGCCACGGAAGGGGTGTCCGGCCGGTGGCTCCGACTTGTCGGACGGGACGTCTTTCCTCCCGCACGGGGGGAAAGACAGCCGCCTGAACAGACCTGCCCCGCTCGACTCCGCGGAGGAGCGTTCCATCTGGCGGGGGCAGCAACAAGGCGGTAGGACCGCTTACCGGGCGGTCCGCTATTTCCCCAACACCGTGCCGAGCCCAGCCCCGCTAGCGCCTGAGCAGCGGGCTGGAAATAAAGCCACGGAAGAGGCATCCGGCCGGGACGTCTCTCCACCCAGGCGGGGGAGAGACAGCCGCCTGAGTCGCATGGAGCGGCTCTTGGAGCAGGAGCTCCAGCGAGGTGCACCCCAGGAGGGGCGCTCTCGCAGAGGGAGGTCAGGCACTCCCTCCACAGTGCCTTGTGCACTGTCCATTGCTTCCTCCTTTCCAGAGGATAGCTTTGGTGACCAGGACTGGGCTGGTCAAGAACAGGGGCAATGGCTGAAGATCTCGGGAGTATGCAAGGGGTGCAGGAACAGGAAGAGCTGCTAGGTGTGGTGGACAGCTACGTGGCAACCCCACGTGCAGGAGGCCGTTAAAAGCCTGACGTCAGCCATCACATTGTTTTCTTCATTCCGTGGACAAATACGAAGATGACCACAACCTTCGTAAACAAGTCATAAGACCTGCCATAAAAATCCTACATTTGCGGGGTTGTGCATACCCCAGCCACTGAGCCAGACCCACTGCTCTTTGGCAAAAACCTCACAAAGCATATGAAGGACATGAAAGAGGTTTTACAAAACTTTCGGCTCATGAGGGCAGGGCCGGGACGAGCAAAACAAAAACTGTAATTCCTACGCAGCAGCACCCCATCGCGTCCATCAGTCAACGTCTACCATATGGGACTGATGAAAGCTCGAGGTCCGCATTCTATCACCGAAAGTCTTCTTTAGACCAGGGCCCAGAGCGGACCCCATGGAAAATGTGCTACCCCCCAACGTCACCGCCACGTCAGACGACTTGCAACACTCATTGGACCGGCAGGAAACAGAAGAATACCCATAACCATGGAGGTAGGTGGGTCTGGTTCCTACCAGTATATAGAGTAATACTAACACATGGGAGTCTATCACGAGTGATCAGTATATACTCAATGGCATTAGTGAATACAAATACATTCATACTAGAAAAATTGCCACCAGGTCAACATTCACCCCAGAGGGTATTTTTCCCCTCTCCGTTAAAGAAACGAGAGGGACAAGCTGAACTGGTGAGACTAATTACAAAGGGTATCATGGGAAAACATGAACCCTTGCAATTCGTATCAAATATATTCACTAAACCCAAAAAAGATGGTGGATGTCGCATCATCATTGACTTAACTTCACTAAATATGTTTGTTAAGTACATACATTTCAAAATGGAACCGGTTGTTACTGCCAAACAACTAAATTCCAAAGGATACTTCATGGCAAGCATTCATCTTAAAGATGTTTACTATTTAGTACCATTCACAAGGATCATCGCAGATACCTGAAATTTACCTGGATGGGGCAGCTATAGCAGTTTAAAGCATTACCCAATGGGTTCACATCAGCCCAAGATTGTTCACCAAGACACTAAAACCAGCTCTGACAATATTCAGAAGACAAAAACATATTGTCATGGCATATCTTGATGATATTTGTAATGGAATTGAATATGTTAGCTGTATCAGCTACCAAACAGTTATTCGAAACCCTGGGATTGTCTTACATCCAGATAGATCTAAGTTGAAGCCATCCACTATCATGGACTACTTGGGCTTCACAATTAATTCAGTCTACGTGACTGTAACATTGCCAAGAGAACGTTTGGCATAATTTCAGCCTATTATCATCACTAACCCTACGTCAGTTATCCAAACAGATACCAGAGCTCAAGGCTGGGGAGCAACTAACTCTATATCCAGCACAAGTCGTAGATGGACTAACCCAGATTCATCATTACCACTTACACTGGGCATTAATTATCTAGAGATGTTGGGTGACTTTTATGGTTTAAAAGCATATGCATAAATATGCATCACTTGCATGTACGGTTACAAATAGATAATACTACGGTGGTGGCCTACATTAACCATATGGGCGGCATAAAATCGGTATCATGCGACAAGTTGGTCAACACAATTTGGCAATGGTGTGTCCAAAGACATATTTGGCTATCAGCAACTTACCTGCCAGGTAAGCTAAATACAGTGGCAGACACCAGGTCACGTAAATTTAATGACAACATCGAATGGATGTTAAAACCCAAAAAAAAAATTTTGCAAAAGTTATCAAGGAATATGGTACGCCAGATATCGATTTATTTGCATCAAGGCTAAATCACCAGGTACCTATGTATGTCGCTTGGGAACCAGACCCTGAGGCAGCAGTGGTAGATGCGTTCGCGCTGGATTGGGGAAATTCTTCTTCTATGCATTTCCTCCCTTCTGCCTCATCAGTCGGGGACTACGCACAATACAAATGGACTCTGCTTCAGGTATTTTGATAGTACCCGACTGGCCTACACAGCCATGGTTCCCAATACTCCATGACATGGTTGTTGAAGCTCCGATGGTATTCCCCAGTGACCCAGAGTTATTAACACCCAGTGCAAGCCACCCGTGCCATGAAAAAATCAAACTCCTGGGTTGCAGATTCTGCACAGACCACTTCTGGGACTGGGATTATCATAACAAACCGTCGACACCATGTCAGCATCCCTCCGAACATCCACTAAAAAACAGCACTTGTCCAGCATTAAAAAAATGGGAGAAGTACTGCTTGGATACAGGGACCACCTACTCAACCGCTACAGTTACCAACATACTGGAATTCCTGGCGAACCTTCACCACGATGAAGGACGCAGCTACAGAGCCATCAACACAGCTAGAAGTGCCCTGCCAGTCTGTTTAAAACCAGCTCCAGGACAACAGGCCATGGGGTCGCAACCGCTGGTGGTCAAACTAATGAAGGGTATTTACAATTCTAACCCCTAGACCAAGGTACACCCATACATGGGATGTCAGTGTGGTCCTGACATACCTCAGGGGATGGCCACCAGCCAGATCCCTCAACCTGGAACAATCTATGCTCAAAAACACTCATGTTGATGGCACTTGTATCTGCACAGAGGGTCCAGTCACTACACCTATTGTGACTGGACAGCATGCTCACAGCTCCAGACCAGATCTCTGTCGTTATCCAGAGACTGATCAAACAGAGCAGAACAGGAACACCTAATCCAGTTGTGGAATTCCGGGCTTACCCGCCAGAACCACGGTTATGTGCCATGACCCACCTACTATCCTACATAGACACAACCAAAATATTCGAGGGAGATGAAAAGCCTTGTGGGTCAGTCATAAAAAACCTTATGGTCGGGTGACGAGCCAAACCATTGCGAGATGGCTCAAGCAGGTGCTAAAAACTGCTGGGATAAACATTAACATGTACAAATTTTATTCCACCAGGGCAGCATCCACGTCGACAGCTAAAAGAATGGACGTGCTTATAGACCACATCGATGAGGGATTACGTGCCCTCCGCTCCCACCCTCAATAATATGGGTCAAACTGATAAACTGATGTCTCCTTGTCTTTACTATGTTTACTTCAATAACTGTGTCTATCTGTGATTCCACACCGCTGCTTTGAAGTATGCCGCGCATGCGTGCTGAGCGGGTTCTTCACGTAATCCCTCATTAAACTCCTCATAAAATACAGATCAAACTTCAAACTGGTAAGTTCTCATTTAATCTTACTATTATTGCTCAGAAACGTAACTGGACCAGCGACAAGACCAGTTCAGAGTCTTCTGGAGTGAGTGACTCATTTGACTACTGCATTTCAAACATTTTCCCCCATCCAAATAAAAGTTAACAAATTATCAATCTGTATCTTATGTGGCCTAATCGTACACAATTGGCTATTGAGCTTGCGTACGACATAACAGCAACTACACTTCAAATGTTTTTTAGTGGCTGAATAACACACAAGGAAATTGGGAGGTTATAAATATGCTTAAGAAATGCCATTCTTTCAATCTTTCAAAACACTGATAGGAAGCGGCCTCATACTGTCTGGAAGTGTATTCACATTTCGACCTTTTCATCAGAGCTGTGGGTCTGAAAATTATTTCTTATTTCAGCATGGAATACAATTACAAGTCATGCAACTCCAGAAATGTAATCATGAAGGAAGGAACTGCAGATGCTGGTTTAAACCAAAGATAGACACAAAATGCTGGAATAAATCTGTGGGGCAGTCAGCATCTCTGGAGAGAAGGAATGGGTGACGTTTGGGGTCAAGACCCTTCTTCAGACTGAAAGTCACGGGAAAGGGGAACAAGAGATATAGACGATGGTATAGAGAGATAGAGAGGGATTGCATATCTTTCATCCATCTGCTCTATATCTCTCTACATCATCGTCTATTTCTCTCGTTC
Source organism: Amblyraja radiata (assembly GCF_010909765.2). Lineage (NCBI taxonomy): Eukaryota > Metazoa > Chordata > Chondrichthyes > Rajiformes > Rajidae > Amblyraja > Amblyraja radiata. The sequence continues at coordinate 96,762,124 of NC_045959.1, read as the reverse complement.
CCCTTTCCTGTGACTTTCAGAACGGTCTCGACTCGAAACCTCACCAATTCCTTCCCTTCTAAGATGCTGCATGTCCCGCTGAGTTACTCCAGCATTTTGTGTCTATCTCTAGAAATTTCATCCACTGCCATACTCATACAGCATGGAAACAGGCCCTTCAGCCCAACTCGCCCATGCTGACCAGGATGTCCCACCTGCCTGCGTTTAGTCCATCTATATTACTAAAAGTAAGATCTGTTTCATGATTTTAGAAAAAACGCTGCCACTTACGGCTGTGATTTTTGGCCATCTTACTCAGTTGCCCTCCGCCGTACAGGACAAGAGGATTTTTCCCCATCGATGAAAAATAAAAGAGATATTAATGTTTAAAAAGTGTTGACATTCTCTCTGCTGCCCCTGCTGGTGGGAGGGGGAGGGGGGAGGGACTATAAAACCCGGAAGTGCTGTGCCTCACTCAGTCTCTGCAAGCTGGAGGAAGCGAGAGGGTCACGTCTCTCTGAGCTGTGAATAACACTGAACACATGTCCTCTCAACTGTGAGTGCCCTTAATGTGTTTGCTTTGAAATGCTGCACTGCAAATGGTTGTTGTTGGTGGTGGTAACTGCTTTGAAATGCTGCACTGCAAAAACGATTGTTGTTGGTGGTGGCAACTGCTTTGAAATGCTGCACTGCAAAAATGGTTGTTGTTAGTGGTGGCAACTGCTTTGAAATGCTGCACTGCAAAAATGGTTGTTGTTGGTGGTGGCAACTGCTTTGAAATGCTGCACTGCAAAAATGGTTGTTGTTGGTGGTGGTAACTGCTTTGAAATGCTGCACTGCAAAAATGGTTGTTGTTGGTGGTGGTAACAGCCTTGAAATGCTGCACTGCAAAAATGGTTGTTGTTGGAAACTTGACAACTTCCTGTTTGCACTGTATATTGATTTTAGATAAAATGCCACCACTTACGGCTGTGATTTTTGGCCATCTTACTCAATCGCCCGCTGCTCATCAGGTGCAGAGGATTCTTCCCATCAATGAAAAATAAAAGTGTTATTAGTGTTTTAAAAAATGTTGAGAATCTCTCTTCTGTCAATCATGCCATGAAGGCCATGCCCCGGTTGGAGGGGGGAGGGATTATAAAATCCGGAAGTGAAACTGCACTTGAATTTGGTGGCCTTGCACCCTGCTTGGTGGCATGAAACTGCACTTGAATTTGGTGGCCTTGCACCCTGCTTGGTGGCATGAAACTGCACTTGAATTTGGTGGCCTTGCACTCTGCTTGAAGTGGCATGAAACTGCACTTGAATTCGGTGGCCTTGAACCCTGCTTGAAGTGGTCGGAAACTGCACTTGAATTTGGTGGCCTTGTACCCTGCTTGAAGTGGTAGGAAACTGCACTTGAATTTGGTGGCCTTGCACTCTGCTTGAAGTGGCATGAAACTGCACTTGAATTCGGTGGCCTTGAACCCTGCTTGAAGTGGTCGGAAACTGCACTTGAATTCGGTGGCCTTGTACCCTGCTTGAAGTGGTATGAAACTGCACTTGATTTTGGTGGCCTTGCACCCTGCTTGAAATGGAATTTCAAGGAATAGCCATGAGTCAACTGCTAGCCCACCAGCCGTGATTGAGCTGCCAGCACATCAGGCTTGAGTGACTGAGCTGCCACCCCAAGAATCCATTTGGCCCACAATGTCCATACTAGCCCTCTGGAAACCAGTCCCATCAGCCCACAATACCCATACTGGCACTCCAGAAAGCCCCCCACTGGCCACCAATATTGGAATTGGTGGAGAGGTGGAATATTGCTTTGGGGGACCAGCCCTCCCGTGTAAACATGGGATCCAACGGGTCCCACCTAGTTTAGTATTCCTCTAAACCTTTCCTATCAATGTACTCATCCAATTGTCTCTTAAAAATGGTTATAGTACCTATCTCTACCACCTCCTCTGGCAGCTCGTTCCACATACCCACTACCCTTTGTGTGAAAAAGTTACTCTTCAGTTTCCTATTAAATCAGTACTCAGGTTCTTGATTGTCCTACTCAAGAATGAATAAAAAACTGTGCATTCACTCTATCTATTCCACTCATGATCATGTGTACCTATATAAGATCACTATTCAATCTCCTTCACACCGATCAATAAAGTCCTAACCTGTACAGCCTCTCCCAGTAGCTCAGGCCCACAAGTCCTGGCAACACCCTGGTAGATCTCCTCTGTTAGAGATTGGAGAATGGGATAGAAGTAGATCAGAAATTAGAAATCAGAAATCTGGACCAAACTCTTTCCATTTTAAGAACATCCTTCCTGTAGCAGGGTGACCAAAACTGCACATGATCCTTCACATGTGGCTTTACCAGCACCTTGTACAACTGTAATGTAACATCTTAACTTCTGACTAATGAAGGCCAATGTACCAATGTACCATCTAGACCATCCTATCCACCTGTGTCGCCACTTTCAGGGAACTATGTATCCTGTGACCCGTCTGCTCTATAACACTCCCCAGGGCCCTGACACCTATTGTGAAAGTCCTGCCCTGGTTTGACTTTCCAAAATGCAACACCTCGCACTTATCGACAGCAAACTCCGTTAACCATTTCTCAGCTCACTTGGCCAGTTGATCAAGGTCCTGCTGTAATTTCTGATAACCATCTTCACTGTCTACGATACCATCCATGTTAGTGTCATCTGCACCCGCATCTGCTTCCATTTCAAATTCATCCTAATGTGATTTCACTGTCAATGGTGAGGCAATATTATTCTTCATGCATCGTGGAGGAATTGAGACAAGATACCTCGAAAGGAACCATCATTGGCCACATCTTGAATAACTCAGTCTTTGCATTGCAGGTCGAAATTCGCAGATCTCTGAGTCTCGTCTTTTCCTTTGGTCATCCGCGGTGACCCTTTCTCCATCAACTTAAGGTATCGATCGTCAGATTTCTGTTCTACTTCTATATAATTCCCAAATCTCTAGCACAACCCACTCTTCCCCCTACCAACTGGCCTTAATTGGTCAAGTTGGCCAAATCTCACAATGGGACCAAAGTCTCTAATAGCTACATAGAGCCAGCTACTTATTTCCATGCACCCAGCCTGTCCTTGATTGTAGACGCACTATCTATCCAATGGCAAGCACTGATTGCTTGCTAGTGTCAGAATGGCTGCCAGATTCTTTTGGATATTCAGTTATCTTCCCACTGGTGTTCCAGACATGGAAACCAATCCCTCTCCTCTGAACCAATCTGCCCTACATATAACTGCAGTCCCACGCTGTGTTTGACACTTAATAACCTTGGGGCAGGGGCCTATAAACGTCAAGAACAAATTTAAAATATTGTGTAGGAACGAACTGCGGATGCTGGTTTAAACTGAAGATAGACACAAAATACTCAAGTAACTCAGCGGGACAGGCAGTGTCTCTGGAGAGAGGAAATGGGTGACGTTTCGGGGCGAGACCCTTCTTCTGACGATTCAGGTCGGTCTCGACCTGAAACATCACCCATTCCTTCTCTCCAGAGATGCTGCCTGTCCTGCATGTCTGTCCCTGAACAAATCCATGCTGACTGTCTTTGATAGAACTCTGGCTTTCTGAATAATTTTGTACTTTCAAATGGAGCTTTAAATACACGGACTTTTGCTCCGTGGAATTTAGTCTCTTTACTAATCATTTTAATTACGCTAGAGCAGTCAGCAGAGAGAACTGTGAAAGATCTGTATTTCTATTTAACACTTCTACAATTAAAAATTTGTGATATTATTGTAGCATGTTGTTTAAAGTTTTTTTGGTGGAACAAGAACCAGAAGCCGGAGCAGAACAAGGAACTGTTGAGGGTAAGTCTTTTGATCACTTTAAGTCTTTGTAGCTTTCTGTTCTTTTTCTCTGACAGTCTCGTGTTAAATGTACTGTTCTATTTCCTAGCTGGAACACAAACAGCAGCCACTGATTGGAATTTATTGTTTACTCATATTTTAACTGGAGGGAAAACAAACTCAACGTCATGACGAAGGAAGATAGACAAAAAATGCTGGAGAAACTCAGCGGATAAGGCAGCATTTATGGAGAGAAGGAATTGGCGACATTTCGGGTCGAGACCATTCTTCAGGCTGGTGTCGGGGGGGGGGGGCGGGGGGGGGGGGGGGCAGGAAAGAGAAAGGAAGTAGGCAGAGACAGTAGGACGTGGGAGAACTGTGAAGGGGGAGGGGAAGGAGGGAGAAAGCGAGAGCTATCTAAAATTAGAGCAGTCAACGTTCATACCAAACTACCCAAGTGAAATATGAGGTGCTGTTCCTCCAATTTGCTCTGGGCCTCACTCTGGCAATGGAGGAGGCCCACGACAGAAAGGTCAGATTGGGAATGGGAGGGGGACAGTAATCAGATTCAAAAGCTCACTGTGATTTGGATATTCATTATTTGGAACTACCACCGCACCTAGGGGCAAAATTGAGCAGATTCCCTGGAAGCCTGAAACAAATAGGCACATGATAGAAATAATGAGTGCCAATGTATCTATTTGGTAAACGTTCATGTTGGATTTCATCAGTCTCTGGCCTCTTGTTCGCTTGGTCATTTGCTTGTGGTATGACCCACACAATCAGCTAACACAAGGTTGGCTGCAGTATATCTTTCCATAAAGATCTTTGATGTAATTACATTATTACATGCTGCCAAAACTCTTAAATAGTGCCAGACAACTGCCAAATTTATTATTTCATAAACCAAATTATTTAATCATAAGATGCAATTGAGGTTGTAAAGTTTAAGAACATAGACACAAAAAGCTGGAGTAACTGAGCGGATCAGGTAGCATCTCTGGAGAAAAGGAATAGGTGACGTTTCGGGTCGAGACCCTTCTTCAGACTGAGAATCAGGGGAAATGGAAACGAGAGATATACTGTAGACGGTGATGTAGAGAAATAGAGAACAAATGAATGAAAGATATTCCAAAAAGTAACGATGATAAAGGAAACAGGCCATTGTTCGCTGTGACCGAGTACAGACAATGAGACGCAACAAGACAAGTTGGGTGGGGGAGGGATGGAGCGAGAGGGAATGCAATGGTTACTTGAAGTTAGAGAAGTTACTTGAAGCTGCCCAAGTGAAATATAAGATGCTGTTTCTCCAATATGCGTTTGGCCACACTCTGACAATTGAGGAGGTCCAGGACAGAAAGATCAGTTTGGGAATGTGAGGGGAATTCAAGTGTTTGGCAATCGGGAGGTCAGGTAGGTCCAAGCGGACTGAGCAAAGGTGTTAGCTTTAATATGAAGGTGGCTGTGTCTGAGCATATGAGTCATTTGACAAACTGATAGCTCAGCAGCCAGTCTCGTCAGAGTGAGAGTCTGCATGGTGGAAGGATATCATCTTTTACACTTATTTTGGAAATTATGTCTAATAGCTATTTTGTTCATTTATAAGAAGAGCCGTAGAGCATTGCCACTATCAACCACCTTGTTGACTGTCCCTCAACTTCCATTAACTTATGTTCATTCACAACTTTATTGTCTCGACCCTACTTTGTACCACTCACCCATTACCCAGTTTCACCATCCTATTTAAACACCTTTGAGATCTTCTTCAAGGGTTCTGACCCAAAACGTCACCTATTCCTTTTCTCCGGTGATGCTGCCTGAACATCTGAGATACATCTGCATTTTGTGTCTATCTCCAATCCACATACTCCCTCTATTGGAACTTTTAATGTGCTGAAAGCTTAGTGCAGATCTTTGCAGTTTGTGTTTTGGAATGCATTAATGCAACAGTTTCCTAGTATCTCCTAGATGTTTTAGTCTAGTTTAGTCAATGTTTTAGTTTAGTTTAGAGATACGGCACGGAAACAGGCCCATCGGCCCACCGAGTCCGCGCCGACCAGCGATCCCCACACATTGACATTATCCTACACACATTAGGTACAATTTACATATACACCAAGCAATTTACCTACAAACCTGTACATCTTTGGAGTGTAGGAGGAAACCGGCGATCTCGGAGAAAACCCATGCAGGTCACGGGGAGAAGGTACAAACTTCGTACAGACAGCACCCGTAGTCAGGATCGAACCCAGGTCTCTAGCGCTGTATCGCTGTAAGGCAGCAACTCTACCGCTGTTTCACCATGCCGCCCCAATGTATTTGCCATTGTAATGAGAGGATGGGTGCTGGCCCATCCCACCAGAGTAACCTACACTATATTAGATTGCTCTGGCCTTTTATATTTTACATAACATTATGCAATTTTATTACCCTTAACAATGTTTTTCTGCATTATTCTATTGTTATAAGATGATACAATATTTTATCACTTCATATTTGTGTACTATGCTGGATAAATTGAATTCCACTGTGTTCTTTAAGCACGTAATCTGCTTCTTTTGTTCCTGACCAGTTTTCTGAGTCTCCTTTATGTCTATTCTTTTGGCCGCTCCTTCCCCTTTTACCACCTGGTCTCTCCTGGTAATGTTTCAAGTTTGAGTAGTCCTTAGTCACAGTACATCTATTTCTACCCTCTGTACCTCTCTTAACATCCTCCAAAGGACACATCGAGGCTGCTTCCATTTGAAAAGCAAACCAAACTGCCCCAGTATTCTCTCCTCCTGTTAACCTTCCCGAGCTGCCTGTCCATAGGCCTGTTGGGTTTAATCTTCTCGATCATTTTTTTTCTATCGATCTTAATTGGTTATAACAATAGAGAAGGTGGCCATTCAGCCCATTTCCATGCTGGTTCCCAATAAAGCAATTCTATCATTTGGGTGGCATGGTGGCGCAGCGGTAGAGTTAAGCCCCAGTCCCACTTAGGAAACCTGAACGGAAACCTCTGGAGACTTTGCACCCCACCCAAGGTTTCCGTGCGGTTTCTGGAGGTTGCAGGTGGTTGCCGGAGGTTGCAGGTAGTGGAAGCAGGTAGGGAGACTGACAAAAACCTCCGGGAACCTCCGGAAACCTTGTGTGGGGCGCAAAGTCTCCAGAGGTTTCCTAAGTGGGACAGGGGCATTACTGCCTTACTGTACCAAAGACCCGGGTTCGATCCTGACTACGGGTGCTGTCTGTGCAGAGTTTGTACGTTCTCCCTGTGACCACGTTAGATTTTTCCAGGTGCTCCGGTTTCCTCCCACACTCCAAAGATGTACAGGTTTGTAGGCTAATTGGCTTCAGTAAAATTGTACATTGTCCCTAGTGTGTAGGATAGTGATAGTGTACGGGGTGATCAGTGGTCGGTGTGGACTCGGCAGGCCAAAGGGCCTGTTTCCACGCTGTATCTCTGTACTAAATTAAAAATCAGGCTAGTTGCCCACTTCTGATTATACTTTTGTCTCCTACAATGTTACCTATCTCACATGCCCATCAACTTCCCTTCGATACCCTGTCCACTTACATACATTGACTTGTCATTTTTAGTAGCCATTTGCTGGAGACCAACTTTTGAAAGCTCCATTGCGGGGAGCCTGCGGACTTTAACATTGCGGAGCCTGCGATCCCTTTGCCAGGGATCGACCTCGGAGCTCCAACCGTGGGTGCTTGCGAACTTAACATCATGGAGCCCGCGGTCCCTGGTCAGAGACCAACTTCGGGAAATCCAAGCTTCGGGAGCTTCGATCGCCCCGACACGGGAGCTTCGACCGCCAGCTGCGGGGGCTTTGATCGCCCCGACGCGGGAGCTTCGATCGCGCCGACCGACGGTTTGACTGCCCCGACCGCAGAGAATAAAGAGGAAGAATATTGCACTTTTTTGCCTTCCATCACAGGGATGAGTGTGGGGAATCCGCTGTGGTGGATGTTTATGTTAATTTTTATGTAGTTGTGTGTCTTGTTGATTTTGAACATATACCAGTCTACTGGTACAATAGTGAACTTCCAGTTGCCTATCCTTGGTCTATCAATCATAATCAAGAGCACGAAGGAGAGCACAGGCAAGATTAGATTGGTCATCATCTTAATGAGTGCGGAACTATCTGAGGGGCAAAATGACCTACTCCAGCTCCTATTCCTTGTGTTCCTATATTCTTTCACCACCAGCTGGGCCTCAGAATAGGAAGAATGATGAAGTATTGGCAAAGATACAGAGATGTACCACAATGGTACCATCAATGAGGATCTACATTTTGTTTTTGAGATACACGAGAAGGATGTGAGAGATAGAAAAGTTATAAAATACTTAGTGGGAGTTTTCAAATTAGGAAAGCTTTCACTAGGGTAGAGTGTCTGTTTCTGCAAATGGGGATCAATTAAATGGAACGGAATTGAATACTTTATTGTCACATGTGACTAGGCATGATGAGATTCTTTGCCTGCATACACAATGTATACAAATAGCAGCCACCTACGGCACTGACAAAATTACAAAGCACGCCGGCTCCCCCTTTTGTTCTCCCCTCCCCCGCATAGATTAAAGAGAATTGGTTAAAGACCCAGTTGGGAAAGGAGGAAATTTGTTCTTCAACACGTTGATCGACTTACATATTGTATTAATAGTAACTGCGAACTCCGGAGGGTCTCAATAGGTCAGGCAGTGCCAGGGGGAGGCGGGGGCGGTGGGAAACTGAGTCAAGGAACCTTCATCGGAACTGGAACATAGAAAAAACAAGTGTGTTAAATTGCAAAGCGGTGAAGAGGCCGAGAGATCAGAGGAAACGTTCCGTGATAAGATGCAGTTGTCAAAGTACCAATTACTTTAAAAGCTGGCAATTGGAGGAAAGCACTCAATAAAATTACATAAAAATACAGCCACTTGTTTAGTTTAGTTTAGAGATACAGTGTGGAAACAGGCCCTTTGGCCCACCAAGTCCACGCCGACTAGTGATCCCCTCTCTCACACCTCCCGCTGCTGAAAGACTCATCCATGCCTTCATCTCCTCCCGACTGGACTATTGCAACTCACTTCTCCTTGGCATCAGCTCCACCTACATCAACCGACTCCAACTGGTCCAGAACGCAGCCGCCCGACTCATCACCCACACCAAATCCTGGCATCACATCACTCCAGTCCTCAAACAACTTCACTGGCTTCCCATCTCCCACCGGATCACCTACAAAATCCTGGTCCTCACCTACAAAGCCCGCCACCATCTGGCCCCCCCATATCTCACTGACCTCCTCTCCCCCTACCAACCCTCACGGTCCCTCAGATACACATCAGCCGGTCTCCTCTCCATCCACAAGTCCAACCTCCACAGTTTTGGGGACAGAGCCTTCTCCAGGGCAGCTCCCAGGCTCTGGAACTCCCTCCCCAACTGATCCGCAATTCCGTATCCCTCACCATCTTCCAGCCTCAAGACCCATCTCTTCACCTCTGCCTATCCTTAGCCCCACGTCCCCCTCCCTTTTCATCTGTGCATTAATTGCCTCATATTGTGTTTTGAATTGAATTCTGTCTTTACTTTGTGTACTAGTCATGTCTCTACTATTTATTTCATTCCCCTTACATGTTTTTCCTCTACCTGCTAAATTTTTGTAAGGTGTCCTTGAGACTCTTGAAAGGCGCCCATAAATAAAATGTATTATTATTATTACTATCCTACACACACTAGGAACAATTTTTGACATTTATACCAAGCCAATTATCCTACAAACCTGTACGTCTTTCTAGTGTGGGAGGAAACCGGAGCACCCAGAGAAAACCCACGCGGTCACGGGGAGAACGTACGTGGAGAAAGAAAAGAATGTGGTCACCTGAAATTGTGAATTGCAATATTAACTCACATGAGCTTCCACATACCAAAGACAGAAGAGGAAATGTTGTTCCTCATGGACATTGGACACCGTTGGCACAGTGCAGGAGCTGAGGATGAAGAGGTCACTGTGTGTGTGAAGGGTAGAGAACTAAACTGACCGATGATGTAGAGCTCAGGGTCACCCTAGGGAATTGAAGAAAGATGATCACCTAATTCATCTTTGCTTCTCGTACAATACAGATGCATTTGTTCCATTGAGGAAAGCGTAAAACCACCTGTGCTTTCAAAAGAAAGATGAAATATGTTGTGGCGATTATTTACATCCTTCATCTCGCTGCAATTTAACACACTTGTTTTCTCACTTTTTCAGCTTGGATGAAGGGTCTTTGACTCATTCTCCTCCCGTGTGCGGCCTGACCTATTGGTTATTGTTTAGGAAGGAATTGCAGATGCTGGTTTAAACCGAAGATAGACACAAAATGCTGGAGTAACTCAGTGGGACAAGCAGCATCTCTGGAGAGAAGGGATGGGTGCCGTTTCAGGTCGAGACCTTTCTGTCTGTTTCTGTTCTGTTCTGTCTACTGTCTGTTGACCATTTCTACCAGTATTTTTCTAATTAATAATAATAGCTAGAATGGATGCCCTTCAGTACCGGATACAGTCATGCCCATTTTCTATTGCAGATAGTGAGCAATGGAAATACAGCAATGGCTTGTGGCTTGTAACCAACATCACATCATCTGAATTAAAGTGACATAAAATTGAGCACTAAAGCAAGTGCTCGCTCAATCCATTGTATCTGCACTAGATTTTTGAAAACTTTTCCCCTTTAATCTTCAATAATAATTTTCAGAAAATTAATTAAATATTAATTATATATATATATATATATATATATATACACATCAGTAAAGAAGCATACGTAAGTTCAATTCATCAGCTTTAACAGAAGCCAGTGGAGTTACAATGGGATGAATGGCCATCTTCTATACTGCAAGAGTCTGTGACACTATTATCACTACAGCTCATATTATTCAACTGTATTTCCCGGTGTTTTTCTGATTCATTATTAGTTGGAAATGCTTAACTCATTGAGGTCTAAAGAATATGAGTAACAATTGCCGTCACAGTGTCTGGAATCCACTTTCGCACTACTAGCTTTTATCACGTTATAATAGTTGTGTTATCAAGTCCCAAAAGTTTGTTTTTATTCACGTTAAAGCCACCATAATACATGCTGGTTGATATGTCATTCTCATTGTATTACGCATATGCTGTTACGTTTATTTTGTACTTTATTGTTTTGTTCAATTTTGCATCCTATTTTTAATCCTTCTGTTTCATGGACATTCCAATGGACATTTCAAGCATTTCTCTTCGCACAAATATTTTTGATACCATTCCTCAGCCAGGGTTAGACTGGCCAAGGTCTCTCGAGCTGTTCATGTCCATTACTAAAATTAGTTTTTGTGTTGTCTTGCCAGGGGTTATATTTACTATGGAAGTAACTAATAACAAAACATCCACACCTAGCAGTGGTTAGCTCCACTTATGAGTAATGCGCTTACGTAATATCGGGTCTGTCTATATCTGTCACCCACCACTACTCTGTATTGTTGGAAATAGCTTAAAGAAATAATAATTTTAACTTGTTATTGACTCGAAACACATTTTAATATACTTGTGTACAGTTTCTATTGGCTGACTCACAAAGGATATGGTCATGGCTAATGAGTGGGATGACAGTTGAATCAACCTTTTTTTTCCCCTCATAATATTAAAAGTAATTACAGGCTCATGTTGTTGTCTGCCGTAACCAAAATAAAAAAATGGTGTTGATTGTAACTCTGTGAAGATGGCACGCTGCATGTTTTTGGTGTTGCCTACCAAAGCAATAAGTCTCTGCTGTAGGCATGTGAAGGTGATGCCTTACATGTTCTTACCTGTGCAGTCTGCCAAAGCAGCGCTATGAAATACACACTGCAGTAAACAGTGTACTGTGGTCAGGACCCTTTTTAAATACGACAGGAATTAATGTCTGGGGAGGAGTGCTCCAATTGAATCCATTTTAAACATGCACTAGGTTACCAACTGCTGGCTATTAAAAGGTATTTTAAAAAGAAGTTATGTTATCCATGCTTGTCATGGGGAAACATTGTGTAATATTGTGCTCTTATCAGATATCAAATGGAGGGATATAACAACATTTAACCACATAGAAAAATAGAAAAGCTGTTTCAAGTTACTGAAAGTTATTTTTAAGTTATTTTTTTATTAAAAGATTGAAAATATTAAATAGTGAATACAATCAAAGCACTCGCATTCTCCCAGTAATCTATTGTACAATGTTTATTTCTGTTTTTGTGAGATATTGCATAGTTTAGATCTGTGACTAGTTTTCTGAAGTAATTACATATATAACTGAGAATGTAAAGTTTCTAAGACGACATTGAAGAAAAGTGAAATCTGATAAGTTACATAACTTGTTCAAAGAGTTGACACCTAAGGACCTCTCCGTATGATTTTCTAGTAAAGACCATTCATTCAATAGACAATAGACAATAGGTGTAGGAGTAGACCATTTGGCCCTTCAAGTCAGCACCACCATTCAATGTGATCATGGCTGATCATCCCCAATCAGTACCCCATTCCTGCCTTCTCCCCATATCCCCTGACTCCGCTATTTTTATGAGCCCGATCTAGCTCTCTCTTGAAAGCATCCAGAGAACCTGCCTCCACTGCCCTCTGAGGCAGAGAATTCCAAAGACTCACCACTCTCTGTGAGAAAAAGTGTTTCCTCGTCTCCGTTCTAAACCCTTGACACTGAACTCCAAAACACACAGCCAGAATTTAATTTGGATAGCAATCTGATGATGTGATAAATTCTGATAATTTAATTTTCCAGACTTGCACAATTGATTGATCATTATTTTCTTCTTGTATTTTGACTGTGGTTTCTTAGGTGGAGCAATGACTGAGTGAAATGTCGTAGATCCAAATGTCAGACACGTGGGCAGGACGTTGAAGTGTGGGGAAGTGTGACAGACCTGAAAAATACCCAGATGGTTCATAAGTATCAAAACTGTGGTAAATGACTGGGCTGGGAAATGAGACACAGGGAGGATGTGAGGTAATGGATAGGATACTCGTAGAGTGGGGAAAACAGATCTGAAAAAAACATCTGGGCAACACTAGCAATGAATAATCCCAGTCACAGTTCATTCTTTTTTACAGTAGCATTTAAAGTTTGCTTGCAGCACCATACAGTTTCAACAATAACTAGCATACTGTCAGCAGTATGGAGACAGTAAATAATGTACATCAATGCAAAAAGTTATTGACTGCTATTGAAAGATCGTGAGTGGGCAGACCAGTGGTGGATGGAGTTTCATATGGAAACATGTGAGTTATTAAAGTTGGGCCTAAGAAAGATAGATCATTCGCTGGTTAAAGCTGGTATTAACTGCAAAGGAGCAGAGTGAATGAAGGACTTATTAAAATGTTTATGGAGAAATACATTAAAAAGTAGCCTTTATTTCAAGAAGGCCAGTATATCAAGTTAGATGTTAGGCTGCAAATGTACCAACCTCTGATTGTATTTGGATTCAGTTCCAGACACCTTCCTCAAGGAAAGAGGTTCTGACTTTAGAGGGGGTAGAGCTCAAATGAAACATGTCAATAGGGTAAATGATATACTGTGAGAATAGGTGCATAGATTTGTATTTCCTTAAAGATAGAAGATTAAGAGTGAGGTAACTGAGGTAGGTTAAGGTGGTTAAAGGATTTATTTGGACAGATGGTAAATGTTTCTTGGTGTGGGGTGGTCTAGAATGGGGGAACAGGATCCTTTCAGGATGATGAAAAAGAACACCTTTTCAAGTAAAGGGCAGCAGGAATCTAAATAGTAGTTATATGTCCATAAATTGTCCACTATTTATTCACTTTAACATTAATTTACTCACCATGCTTTGTAATCTATACTGCTGCAGTACCAATAGATTAAAAAAATGCTAAAGGCATGATAACAAGGCAGATCTTTTGCTGGCTACTGCACTGCCTAAACTTGCTTCCCTTTGCACCATGCTGTTCCTGAAAAAATGGTCCCAAGCATAGTCTTTAATAGGAAGGCCACGCTTGAAGCTGACCGAAAGACAAGGCATTGCTCAGAGCCTCTTCCAAGTCAGGTGTTGATGAGGTCCTGTGCCCCAGCTTGTTGGCTGTCTAAGATTGAATGTTTGTATATTTGGGCAGCACCAAAAATGAGAATTAGATTGAAAGATTCCAAATAATTAATATGCTCCTACAAAATGAAAACACTAAACCAGCACAGACACACTTAAAAACAATTACACACATTTAAACTATAAATCAGATAAAGAAGCTGATTTATTGTTCCACGGAGCTCTTTGAGGATCAGGCTGCTCTGTTGTTCTCCACTCTGAAGCCAGCACTCAACTGGAGAACAAGGTGTGACTTTAGCCTGTACTTGGGAGATCTAAGCCATTACCCAATTACTTGTGTTAAAGCAAGCAGATTTGAGTGAAACATTAACTCTTTCTCCACAGATGCTGCCTGACCTGCTACATTTTCCAGCAGTCTATTGTTTTGTGTTTTCACTAAGATCCCAGCTGTGATTTTCATGCAAGATTCCTACAAGCTCCTCTTTGTCAGGATTCTGTCTTCCTCCATCCGAGAAAGACTACAAGCCTCCATCACTGAATAATGCTCTGATTTCTTTTTTTTCATCGCTTCGGGCTACAGTCTTTGGGTGAGTCACAAGGAGTTGCCTTGATAGAAAACTACCTCACAAGGAGTTGCCTTGATAGAAAACTGCCTGTATTACGATTTTCTGCCTCTGTCTGTGCATGCGCGAAGAAACACAAGATTAAAATCAAATTCCATGAGAGCATAGCAAAATCCTCACAACACTTCCTTCAGTAAAAATTCCTACTGGAATTTCCTCTGGCTAGAATTCTTCATGTGTGACTGGCCTCTCTACTCTAAATGAATTCAATCTATATTTCTCCTCTTAACCTATTGTACGAAATTGGCTTGATTGTATTTGTGTGTAGTATTATCTGACGTGATTGGAAAGCATGCAAAACAAAGTTTTTCACTTTACCTCAGTATACTTGGCCGAAATATATCTCTTTCTTTCTGTTCACTATTCCAAATGTTTTTTCCAACTATTCCACATAAATTCCATAATTATTCCCCTCGATGGACATGAAAATGTAATTGCTCTTGACTATCCATGTCTAATGCTTTGGGAGCAATTTATTAAAGGCCTTGAGTGGATGCACTTCCTATTCTCATCCTTTATATCTATCGTCACTATTTCCTCCATGGTTGAACAGCATAGTCATTTGTCACAAGCACACAGCTTCTTATTCCATCTTTGGAAAATACTGTATGCTCTGAACAGGGGAGCTATTGAAAATAGGCTCAGTGTTACCAGGGGAGCATCATTAGTCAGTGTGTCCATACTTGAGCATCTTTAACAAATGCTGTTGTGTGTCCCCCCCCCCCCCCCCATCCCCCCACCCCCCAAATCTGCTCAATTTCTTCCAGCTGCTTATTTATAGACCCCTTCAAATCTAGTTTGATTTCGCGTATGTAGTTTAGTTTAGTTATACCGTGCGGAAACAGGCCTTTCAGCCCACCGAGTCCGACCAGTGATCCCCGCACATTAACACTACCCTACACACACTAGGGACAATTTACAATTATACCTAGCCAATTTCGCCCACAAACCTGTACGTCTTTAGAATGTGGGAGGAAACCGAAGATCTCTGACAAAACCCACGCAGCTCACGGGGCAAAGGTACAAACTCCGTACAGACAGCACCCATAGTCAGGATCAAACCCAGGTCTCTGGCGCTGTAAGGCAGCAACTCTACTGCTGCCCTCCATGCCGGCGTATTTTTTAATTTTTTTTAACTTTGACGTGAGATGGACAGGACAGGCAGCTGAATGTTCCAGGGTATCAATGTTTCAGACGTGATAGAGAGCCAGGCAAAAGAGGCAGAGGATAGTCATTACTAATAAGGGAGAATGTTACAGCTACAGGACACACAAGAGGGATCATTCACTGAGGCAACCCAGCGGGACAGAGTTTAGTTTAGAGATATTATCAGTCTGAAGAAGGGTCTTGACTCGAAACGTCACCCATTCCTTCTCTCCAGAGATGCTGCCTGTCCCCCTGAGTTGCTCCAGCATTTCATGTCTACCTTCAATTTAAACCAGCATCTGCAGTTCTTTCCTACACATTCATTGAGGCAATATGTGTAGCGATCAAAACTAAGAAAAGTGCAATCACCCAAATGGGATTATATAATAGGCCTCACAATAGCTAACAGAAGATAAAGGAACCAAAATGTGAACGCATTATAGTTAAATGTAAAATCAACAGGACTGTCATAGTGAGTGACTTTAACGTTCCCAATATTGGCTGGGTCTTCTTTCGTTCAAAAGGCGTAGATAGGCCAGAATTTCCCAGGCATTTCCATGAGGACTTCTTGAAGCAGTATGTGGATAGTCTGTTTTGAGGATGGACCACACTGGGCCTTGTCTTGGGAAACGAGCCAGGCCAGGCAACTGACATTTCAGTGGAAGAACATTTTGGGAACAATAATTAAATGTCCTTGTTTTAAGAGCTTAATGCTTTATTGTGTCATTCCTAACTGTCAGTGTACGTCATGTTGTTACTTGCGGGCTGAGCACCAAGGCAAATTCCTTGTATGCGAATACTTGTCCAATAAACTTATTGGACAAGTATGCAGCAGGCCATGGACCGAAAAGTCACATGGACTGAGCTCTGGCAGGCTGAACCACAGCACATCAAGTTCCTGGTCCAGGCAGTGTATGATGTCCTGCCCAGCCCATCGAACCTCTTCATCTGGGGCAAAGCGGAATCTCCAGATTGCCCGCAATGCTCAGGCAAGGGGACGTTGGAACACATCCTGAGCTGTTGCCCAAAGGCTCTTGGGCAGGGCCGGTACACATGGCGTCACGACCAGGTTCTTAAACCCATTGCACAAGCCATCAGCATGGGAATCAGCAGCTGTAGACGAGAACGCCCCACCACCCAGATGATCACCTTCGTGAAGGCCGGAGTGCAGCTGCCAAGAACCACAGCAGCCAGGAATCCATCAGTAATCCTGGCGACTGCGCAGGACTGGCAGCTTTCCGTAGACCTGGTGAAACATCTGAAGTTCCCACAGCACATTGCCACGACCACCCTGAGGCCAGATATCCTCCTGGTCTCAGAGGCGACCAAAAACATCATCTTGTTGGAACTGACTGTGCCGTGGGAGGACCATCTGGCAGAGGCCCACGAGAGGAAGGTGGCCAAGTATGAAGAGCTGGTCATAGACTGCCGCAAGCAAGGCTGGAAGGCAAGGTGTATGCCCATCGAGGTTGGCTGCAGAGGTTTTGCAGGGCAATCGCTCTACAAAGTCTTGAGTGCACTGGGCATAAACGGAGCGGCGAGGAGAAAGGCCATCAAGAACACCACAGAGGCAGCGGAGAAGGCCTCGAGATGGCTCTGGATCAGGAGAGAAGGTCCATGGGGAGGAGCGAATACCACCTGAACACAAGTCGTGGTCTGATCAACCACGGCTGGGTCGCCTGGGTCAGGGTGTCTGATGTTGAAAGACCCGAAACACCCAATGACCCCAGGTTACATCACTGATGATGTGTTCAGGAGCATCTATCGATGTATTTGTATCAATTCATTCATTCAAGATGTTTATAAATAAGGATAAGTCTAGACCTTGGGGAAAGCACTACATTTGGGGAAGGGGAAATTCCTACATTATTAGATAGGAGCTAGGGAGAGTAAATTAGGAGCGGCTGTTATTGGGCAAGTCCACACTTGAAATGTGAATCATTTAGAGACTAGTTGATCATCGTTCAGGAATGGCATGTTCCAGTTGGGAGGGACGAGGATGGCAAGATAAAGGAACCTCGGATGTCGAGAGAGGCTGTAGACTTGGTCACAAAGAAAAAAGCATGGGAAAGTGAAATCAGGCAGGTCTTTGAGGAACATGACAAAATGCAGGAAAGAACTCGCACAGGGAATTAGAAGAAATGAAAGGGGCCAGGAGATGTCATTGACAAGGCAAATTACAAAGAATCTGAAGGTATTTTAGACATACAGTAAAAACAAGAGGTTATCTTGAGGATCTGGTGACTCAAGGAGAAAGGTATGAATTCATGCTTGGAGTCAGAGGAGGTAGGCGAGGTAGACTGAGGAAAGAGGTGTGATCCTTCATGACTGCTTTGATCTGATGGACAAGTTCATTTTTCAGGGATTCTGCAGCTACTGAGATGAATATGCCACTGCTTACACAGACTTCATCAGCGAGTGTGTAGAGGACTGTGTACCAAAGAAGATGATGTGTGTATTCTCCAACCGGAAACCATTGATGAAGCACGAGTCCACTCGTGACGAATTTTGGACGCAGCCCAGACCATCACACAAACCAACCTCCCCTCCATTGACCGGTTTTGCCTCACGCTGCCTCGGGAAGGCCAGCAGTAAAATCAAGGACGAATCGCCCCCTTCTCCCCTCTCCCATCAGTCAAATGGTATAGAAGTGTGAAAACTCCAGATTCAGGGACAGTTTCTTCCCAGATGTTATCAGGGAAATGAATCATCCTACCACAACCAGAGAGCAGTGCTGAACTACTGTCTACCCCATTGGTGACTCTCGGACTATCTTTGATCAGACTTTACTGGCTTACCTTGCACTAAACGTTATTCCTTTATCATGTATCTATACACTGTAAATGGTTTGATTGTAATCATGTATTGTCTTTCTGCTGACTGGATAGCAGGCAACAAAAGCTTTTCACAGTACCTTGGTACACGTGACAATAAATAAAACTAACTAAACTAAGGTGAAGTCCATGTCTCCAGAGTTCAAGTCAAATGATCCCATTTGGTATGATTAAGAAGGAACTGCAGATGCTGGAAAAATAGAAGGTAGACAAAAATGCTGGAGAAACTCAGCGGATGAGGCAGCATCTATGGAGCGAAGGAATAGGTGATGTTTCGGGGTTGAGACCCTTCTTCAGAAATCTTTCTATGATTTTCGCAGAGACATTCAAGATGCCAACAGGAAAGTCCGGACCAAGCTGCTCATTGGCAGCCGTAGGTTGTGGCAAGGCTTGCATGGCATAACAAGCTACAAAGTGAAGGTGGCCAAAGTGAATTCTCTGCCACAGAAGGTAGTTGAGGCCAGTTCATTGGCTATATTTAAGAGGGAGTTAGATGTGGCCCTTGTGGCTAAAGGGATCAGGGGGTATGGAGCGAAGGCAGGTACAGGATACTGAGTTGGATGATCAGCCATGATCATATTGAATGACGGTGCAGGCTCGAAGGGCCGAATGGCCTACTCCTGCACCTATTTTTCTATGTTTCTATGAATAACCGGTCCCTCCATGATGAGCTCAATGCATTCTACACCTGTCTTGCGCATAAGGTCAATGGTAAAATGTCACGTGTCCCGCCAATCTTGGGTGCCCCTGTACCAACAGTTACTGTGGCACATGGGCCTTCCTGAGAGTAAATCTGTGGATAGCAACTGGCCCAGATGGAGTCCCTGGCCACTCCTCAGGACTGTGTGGGCGAGCTGGCAGAGGTATTCAGAGACATATTCAACCTTTCACTACTCCATACCAAGGTTCCCATTCACTACAAAAAGACCACAATCATCTCCGTGCCAAAGAAATACAAGGTAGTGTGCCGTAATGACTATCGTCCAGTAGCTGTGGCATCCACCATCTTCAAGTGCTTTGAGATGCTGCTACTGGTGCTCATTAATTCCAGCATCCTAGCCAGACTTGATCAACTGCAGGTAGACACAAAATGCTAGAGTAACTCAGCGGGTGAGGCAGCATCTCAGGAGAGAAGGAAAGGGCGATGTTTTGGGTCGAGACCCTTCTTCAGACTCTTGATCAACTGTAGTTCGCTTACCGTCATAAGAGTGCCACAGTAGAAACCATCTCCTTGGTGCTAAACCCATCTCTGAAACATCAAGACAACGAGGGCTCCTACTTTAAACTCCTATTTATCGCTTATAGATCCACCTTCAACACCATCCAAACTCATCTCCAAACTCCTGGACCTTAGACTCAGCAACACCCTCTGCACTGGATCCTTGACAATAGTTCTCAACATCGGGGCCCTGCACCGATGCATTCCCAGTCCCCTACTATACACCCTATACATTCACCACTGTGCAGACAAGTTTTGCCCTCATTCCAGCTCCAAGTTTGCAGCTCAGAGTTTGCAGTAGAGGGCCGGATCATAAACAAAGTCACGACGGGGTACGGGAAGGAGGTAGAGAACTTGGTAACATTGTGGTCAGGACAACAACCTCACCCTGAACAAGACAAAGGAGCTAGTTATTGAATTCAGGAAGCGTGGATGAGTACATGCCCCAATCAGCATCAATAGGGCGACAGGGAAGCAGTTGAGAGCATTAATATCACCAACAAACTATTGTGGACCAGCCACGATGAAACGACTACCAAGAAGGCACGCCAACGCTTCTACTTCCATGGGTGTCCAAAGAAATTTGGCATACCTCCAGTGACTCCTTCAAACCGCTACAGATGCACCATAGAATGCATAGAGTCGGGTTACATCAGAGCTTGGTGTTCAAAGAAGACCACAAGCCCAAGACCACAAGAAAGTGCAGAGAGTTGTGGATGTAGCTCAGCTCACCACAATGACCAGATTCCCCACCACTGACTCCATCTACACTACATGATGCCTCGAAAAGCAGCCAGCATAATCAAAGACATGTCCTACCCCAGTCATTCCTTTGGGCAAAAGAAAGGGTAAGCTTGCCAGCTTGCACCACCAGACTCAGCAACAGCCTTACAAAAAGCCCTTTGTAATCAGGCTTCTGAATCATCCTTCCATAAGCTAGAGTATTGTCGGATTCACATCTACCCCATTGTGGACATTGGACTTTGTCTGTGGAAGTGGTGCGTTACAATGCTGAGAACTATATTCTGCACTGTGTACCTTCCTCTTTGCCCCATGAATTGGACTCAAGTGTGACTTGATTGTATTTATGTATAGTTTTATCATATCTAATTGGATAGCATGCAAAACAAAGCCTCGGTACACATGACAATAGTATAACTAAAGCTGCTAGATGTGTACTCTGCATCAGTATTCACCAAGGAGAAGGACATGGAAGAAAGTGAGGTCAATGGTGGGGCAGTTTGAGATCAAGAAGGTGGGGGTTTTGGTGCTCTTGAACAGCATTAAGGTGGTTATATCTTCAAGCCATGATGGGGATCTATCGCAGGTTAATATTAAAGGTAAAAGATGGACCTTGAGAAATACCTTTGTATCCTCTCTATGGTTAGGTGAGGACCTGGAGGACTGAAAATAATGTTGATCCATTGTTTAACAACGCAAAGAGGTATAATCCAGGACATTTTCGGCCAGTGAGCCTCACATCAGCGGTGGGAAAGATAATGGAGAGATTTCTTAAGGATAGGATTAACCCATATTTGGAAGAGAAGGGGATAATTAGAGGCTGTCAGCATGGCTTTGTCCAGGGCAATAAACAGGTCTTTAAGCTACCATGCCAACCATTGTACTTATCTGTACTCATTCCAATTCCCTGGATTTGGACTGTAGCCTTCTGCAACTTGGCAAATTCAAGTGCTTGTGTAGATGCTTCTTAAATGAAGTGGGAGTACCAGCCCCTGCCCCTGCTGCAGCCACCATTGTCCAGTGTCCATCCACTCAATGTGAAAAATTTCCCCCTTAGATCCCATCTAAAAATCCTACCTCTCACCTTATACCTATTGCCCCTTATTTTATACACCCCTATTTTGGGGGAAAAGGTTTGTACTATCCACCTTATAAATTGCCCATCATAAGCTTTTCCCTATCAGGTCACCCCCAGCCTCCTCAACTTGAGGGAACACACGCCCAGCATTTCTAGTCTCTCCTTATAACTGAACTGCTCAACCCTGAAACAACTCGCTCTTTGCGTAAAGGAACAAAGTAAAGAGAGCAGCGTTCTGTCCCAGGCAACATCTTAATGAAGATAGACTCAAAATGCTGGAGTAACTCAGCGAGACAGGCAGCATCTCTGGAGAGGAATGGGTGACGTTTCGGGTCGAGATCTTTCTTCAGACTCAAAGTCACGGGAAAGGGAAACAAGAGATATAGACGTTGATGTGGAGAGATAAGGAACAATGAATGAAATAAATGCAAAAAAGTAACGATGATAAAGGAAACAGTCCCTTGTTAGCTATCTGTTGGGTGAAAATGAGAAGCTGGTGCGACAGGTGGGGGAGGAACAGAGAGAGAGGGAATGCCGGGGTTTACTTGAAGTTAGAGAAATCAATATTCATACCACTGGGCTGTAAGCTGCCCAAGCGAAATATGAGATGCTGTTCCTCCAATTTGCGTTTAGCCTCACTCTGACAATGGAGGAGACCTAGGACAGAAAGGTTTGTGTGGGAATGGGAAGGAGAATTAAAGTGTTTGGCAACCGGGAGATCGGGTACTGAGCGAAAGTGTTCAGCAAAACGATCGCCCTGTCTACGCCTGGTCTCGCCGATGTATATGAGGCCACATCTGGAACAACGGATACAGTAGATGAGGTTGGAGGAGTTGCAAGTGAACCTCAGCCTAACTTGAAAGGACTGTCGGGGTCCCTGGACAGAGTCGAGGGAGGAGATGCAGGGACAGGTGTGGCATCTTCTGCGATTGCAGGGGAAAGTACCTTGCGAGTGGGTGGATTGGGTGGGAATGGATGAGATCTTGACGAAGTTCGTCTACACCCACTCATGTGGAATCATGGTCTATGACATGGGACGACAGATGGCACAATGGGCTAAGTGTTCGGCTGGCAACCGGAAGGTAGCCGGTTCGAATCCCGCTTGGAGTGCATACTGTCGTTGTGTCCTTGGGCAAGACACTTCACCCACCTTTGCCTGTGTGTGAATGTGTGTGAATGTGTGTGAGTGATTGGTGGTGGTCGGAGGGGCCGTAGGCGCAGATTGGCAGCCACGCTTCCGTCAGTCTGCCCCAGGGCAGCTGTGGCTACAGAAGTAGCTCACCACCACCGAGTATGACTGAGGAGTGAATGAATAATGCGATGTAAAGCGCCTTGAGTATTAGAAAGGCGCTATATAAATCCCATCCATTATTATTATTATTATGACCAGAGAGTTTGTTTGGCATAAGGAGAGGCATTGGCTACACATGCCTACTCTACAAGGAAGAAGGAGAGAGAAAGGGCAGGGGAGCATTAGGTAGACTTTATTAAAAAACAATCTGTTATGGAAAGGGATGGAAGAAAACAGGCTCGTTGAAAATCAACAAAAATGGAGTGAGTTCATTAAGTTCCATTTATTTGCTGAGTTGGGCAGTAGTAGAGTCGTGGAACTGTAGAACACAGAAACAAACTAACTTTTTGAAGATTCAATACATTTCAGATACTGCATTTCAAAGTGCGAAAATATATATTTTTGGTGATGTGCGAAAATGATATGATCATTAAGCTTTATTTTCCAGTCATAGTCTATGACTCGAAATTAGAAAAAAACTTTAAAATCATCATTACATTCCTTTCCAGCACATCACCAAAAAACAATGACAACACGTCTGTTCAGCAACCAAAAATAACTCAATAGCATGACGATAGATGGAAAATGTATAGAAAATAGACATTTGGCCTTTAGGGGCAGGGGACTGCACTGTTGAGAAACAGAATGGGACCAACTGTGATATTAACTATTGCGTCAGATTGTGGAAACATTTTGAAATGGAATAAACCCTGTTACTTGTCTGAGAAGCAGATAGACAGGATTTATACAAAAATAATGACTTCGATTCATAGAGTCATCGAGCTTTACAGCATGGAAAAAGGCCCTACGGCCCAACTCCTCCATGCCGATCAAGTTGCTTAACCGAGCTAGTCCCAATTGTCTACCGCTGGCCCCTATCCCTCCAACCCTTTCCTATCCATGTATCTGTTCAAATTACTTTTAAATGTTGTATCTGTACCTGGCTCTCTATCACTTCCTCTGGCAGCTTGTTCCAAATATGCACCACCCTCTGTGTGAAAAAAAGTTGTCGCGGAGGTTCCTTTTAAATCTTTCCCCTCTCGACTTAAACCTGTGATCTCCCGTTTTAGATTCCCCACTGTCTGAGAAACGACTGCGGGCTATTTACCTCATATTTACCCATCATGATTTTATAAGTCTCCTGCGCAAACCATGGGCAAAAGCAACACTCTTGGGTGGCTTGGCAGCGGCCATCCAAGATCAGAGTTGTAGATTCCCAGCTTTTATAACATGCTTCACGGATTAAGTTTGCGGTCTCTCTGCTATGATATGGGAGCTGTTCACTCTATCCTTCGTAAGACCAAAGGCCTGACGGGGGGAGGGGGGGGGGGGAGGGGGAAATCTCTGGCATTTGCGCCCCATTGCGTACCAAATAATTTGCCATAATGGACAGACCACAGCAGTCACACTCAGCCTCTTACATTCCAGAGCAAAAACGACACAGTCTATCCAGCTTCGCCATATAGCGCAAACCTTCCAGATCCGGTAACAGCCTCATAATTCTATTTTTTGCATCTTTTCCAGTCTCCCTATATAGGGGCAATATGAACTGTACATATTACTCCAAATGTGGCTTTAACCTTTGCAGTTGTAACACAACGTCTCAAATCCTGTGTGCAATACCCTGCACTGCTGCTAGAATCAAGGTTGACCTATGATGAGCGTTTGTCGGCACTCGCTGGAATTTAGTAGAATAAAGGGGGACATCATTGAAACATACAGTATATTGAAAGGCTTGGATAAAATGGATTTGGAGAGGATGTTTCCACTAGCGGGAGAGTCTTGGACTAGAGGTTATATTAAAGGATGTTATATTAGGAAGGAGGTGAGGAGAAATGTCTTTAGTCTAAGGGTAGTGAATCTGTGGAATTATTTGCCACAGAAGGCTACGGAGGTCAAGTCTGTGGATATTTTTCAGGCAGAGGTAGATAGATTCTTGATTAGTGCAAGTATCAGAGGTTATGGGGAGAAGGCAGGAGAATGGGGCTAAGAGGGAGAGATAGATCAGCCATGATTGAATGGTGTAGACTTGATGGGCCAAATGGCCTAGTTCTACTCCTATTCCTTATAATTGCTGCCTCACATTGCCAGTGACCCAGTTCGACTCTGACCTCGGGTTTTGGCTGTGTGGAGTTTGTATGTTCTCCCTATGACCGCGTGGGCTTGTTTCCCTCCCACTGCAGTTCGTTTACTGTTGCAACAGGTCCCCAACAGATGCCATCTCCTTAGCCCTAAACTAATCTCTGGAACATCGAGACAACAAGGACTCCTATGTTAGCCTCCTATTTAACGATTATAGCACTGCCTTCAACACCATAATGTTGGTAAGCTTTGGCTGAGACATGCCAAACTTCCGCCAGTAATACATTTTCTAGTCTAGACAAGAATTGTGAAGCTAGAGGATTGATGTGGTGTGAATTGTGATGCGGGGAAGTCACGATCACCCAGCGGTAGAGTTGCTGCCTTACAGCAAAATGCAGCGCCAGAGATCCGGGTTTGATCCCGACTACAGGTGCTGTCTGTATGGAGTTTGTACGTTCTCCCCGTGATCTGCGTGGGTTTTCTCCGAGATCTTCGGTTTCCTCCCACACTCCAATGACGTACAGGTTTGTAGGTTAATTGGCATGATTAATTGGCTTGATAAAAATGTAAAATTGTCCAAGTTGGCGATATGCAGAGTACTGCCCATGCCGACTACAAAATTCAGAAGGTTCAGAATTGTGAAGCTGGAGGATTGATGTGGTGTGAGTTGTGAAGTTAGAGGATTGATGTGGTGTGAGGTGAAGCTGGAGGACTGATGTGGTGTCAGTTGTGCAGCTAGACGATTGATGTGGTGTGAATTGTGTTGCATGGGGAAGGAATGTAGGTGGAGGGGGAGGGAAAGGGAGAGATAGGAGCAAGGTTAGCCAAGGCTCAGGGGCGGAGAGGGGAGAGGGGGGAAGAAAGGAGAGGGTCAATCCTCTTGCTTTCCAGTATGTAACTCACTAATCCTTTTGTCTCACACCTTGTGTGTGTTCAGCACTGGGCTTGGTCCAACTATCTGTCTACCAAAAAACCCCTCTCACCCATGTTCAACTACGACCTGCTATGCTTTGCCCTGCCCTAACACTACTTGGTTTCCTCCCACTCGCCAAAGATGTACAGGTTTGTACATTGATTGGCTCGGTATGAATGTAAATTGTCCCTAGTGTGTGTAGGACAAGTGTTGGGATCGCTGGTCGATGCGGACTTGGTGGGCTGAAGGGCCCATTTCTGCGCTGTTGCGGGAGCTCTGGAGAACAGGTCACCAACCTGTGACCTGCGAGCTCCCGGCGAGCTCCCGACGTTGTCATCCACTGTGCCCGCCGCCGAGGCTCCAAAGTCGGGTCACCGCCGCCGCAACGCCGCCACAGCCCCGAAGTCAGCCAGCCTCGCGTTGGTAAGTCCTGCTTATAAAATAAGTAACTAGTACATAATGTACAGAGAAAGATGGCTACACACACACACTCATTTTGGAATCAAAAACAGGAATGGTTTATTTCCAAGTCAAAGGTCACTGACTGATTTACTGAGCAAGTGCGAGAATGAGCACAGCTCATATGCATAAATTACTGGGATATTGTCACAGATGACTAATGTTTCTTCCCCGTTGTTCTTTAGAATGTACTTGTGTGTGCACTTAGATGTTTTCAACACTTGACGGTGATCATAAATCCCAGTGTAATTTTATCCTCACTGACACTAGATATAATTTCTCAAGAATCCTGGAAAAAGACATTTCTATCTAATACAATATTCTCAGGCACCATGTTCCATATAATAAATTCAAAGCTACATCCTGTGAATGCTTGCAGCTTTTTCGACCTCGCTACAAGTATTTGCGGCAAGCACATTACATTCATAAAGTCTCCTGGTGGGCCGCGAGGTCAGTGAGACTGGAGTCCCCACAGGTCGGAGCCCGCACAGGCGCCACGAATCAACGGAGCCAACAGCCGATGGAGCCTGGGTCGGCGGAGCTCGTGGCTGGGGCCGGGGTCGGCGCCATGGAGGCGTCCGGAGAGGATCCGGCGGAGATAGTGGAGACGTCGGTGCGGCGGTCAATGATGGCGCCGACCGACGGATGAGGACGGACCACGTGCCAGGGGAAGGGACAAAGGAGGACCCGGCGTGCCTGACCTATATGGAGAGGTTGAGCAGTCTCGGGCTTTACTCCTTGGAGCACAGGAGAATGAGGGGCGATCTATGTAGAGGGGTATAAGACCATGAGAGAAATAGATAGGGTAAATGCACAGAGCCTTTTACCCACAACAGGGAATCAAGAAACAGAGGGCATAGGTTTCAGGTGGAAAGATTTTTTTTAATTTATTTTTTTTATTTATTTATTAGAAGTAGACATATTATACAATGTAGTTACATATTATAGTAGAAAAAAACAAAACTTTTCATATACATCAGTCATACATTATTAAAATTTTCCATTATCAATTACTTCTGCTTCTAGTATTTTTATTTTTTATAGAAAGCGAGAAAAAGAGAGGGTAGAAAGTTACAAATAAAAAAGAAAGCAAAAAAAAAACACAACAGAAAAACAAGGGAGGTGGAATGGGTTACCTGTGATACATCAATGGAGATAGGTTCGTAGGTTATAAAGTATAGAGTATAGTTTTTCATCTGTTCCTGAGTTCAAGTTTCAGCTGGGTCCTCGTGCTGTGCCAGTCTATCCCTTCAGATAGTTAATGAATGGAGCCCAAATTTTATGGAAAAGATCTTGTTTGTCCATTAAGACAAGTCTAATTCTTTCTAAGTATAGGGTCTCCGACATTTCCGTAATCCACATTTTGATTGTGGGGGTTGTAGGGCCTTTCCAAAATTTTAATATTAATTTTTTTCCGGTTATTATACTGTAATTGAGGAAGTTTCTTTGGTTTGTTGTGAGTGTTAAGCTTTGTTCTGATATTCCAAGTATTATTAATTTTGTGTCTGGGGCCAGTTTTGTATTAATAACTTTTGAAGTTATTTCAAAAATATCTGTCCAGAAATGTTTAAGTTTTATACAGTTTGCAAAAGTATGTGTTAAATTAGCCTCTAAATGTAGACATTTATCACAAATAGGAGAGATTTGTGGGAAGATTCTATTTAGTTTTATTTTAGAGAAGTGTAGTCTATGTAAGACCTTGAATTGTATTAAAATATGTCTGGCATTTAATGAACATTGATGTATTTGTTGTAAACTTTCGTCCCACATATCTTTCGTGATAGGATGACCTATTTCAATTTCCCATTTGTATCTATGTAGTTCGGTCGGTGGTACCTCGTTATTTAGTAGGGTGTTATAAATATAAGCTATTAGTTTTTCAGTATTAGGATGCTTGTTCAGACATTCATCAAGAATTTCTGATTCCCTATTCCTGTAAACTTGTGTATTAGATTTAACATAATCTCTAATTTGTAGATATCTGAAAAAATTATTTGAGTGCAATCCATAATTCAGTTGTAACTCTTGAAATGAAAGAAAAGTACCTTTCCCATAAAGATGTCCTATATTTTTGATTCCATGATTTTTCCATTGTGTGAAACCTTTGTCCATAAAGGATGATTTGAACAAAGGATTATTTACAATGGGAAGGCAGAGTGGTATATTATTCAATTTTAAATCTTTTTTTATTTGTTTCCAAATTCGTATTCCACTATGTATTATGGGGTTTTCTTTATAGGTTTTTTTGTGCTGTTTTGTGGGGGCAAATATGATCGGTCCAATTTCAAAAGGTATACAGTCTTCCTTTTCCATCATTAGCCAATCTGGTTGTTGGTCCATTTCTTCCAGCCAAAAATTCATGTTTTTAATATGGACTGCCCAAAAATAAAATAAGAAATTTGGCAAAGCCAGACCTCCATTTATCTTTGAGTCGGCGGAGCTCGTGGCTGGGGCCGGGGTCGGCGCCATGGAGGCGTCCGGAGAGGATCCGGCGGAGATAGTGGAGACGTCGGTGCGGCGGTCAATGATGGCGCCGACCGACGGATGAGGACGGACTACGTGCCAGGGGAAGGGACAAAGGAGACCCGGCGTGCCTGACCTATATGGAGAGGTTGAGCAGTCTCGGGCTTTACTCCTTGGAGCACGGGAGAATGAGGGGCAATCTATGTAGAGGGGTATAAGACCATGAGAGAAATAGATAGGGTAAATGCACAGAGCCTTTTACCCACAACAGGGAATCAAGAAACAGAGGGCATAGGTTTAAGGTGGAAAGATTTAATAGGAACACTCGACTAAGTGGGACCCGTTGGGTCCCTGTCACACAGGAGGCTTGGTCCGCCAAAGCAATATTCCACCACTCACCCATAGCCCCCAACTGCACAGGCGCAGCTAATTTCCCTTCATCCCTGGCACTCTCCCTCACCTCTCTCTCCCCCTCTTCTTTCCCCTACCCTCAGTCACTCCCTCCTCCATAACTCCTGTCCTATCCCTCAGGACAGCATCTCTGGAGAAAAGGAAGTCTGAAAAAGGGTCTCGATCCTAAACATCACCTATTCCTTTTCATCAGAGATGCTGACTGACCCGCTGAGTTACTCCAGCTTATTGTGTCTATCGTAAGTTGATTTAATCATTATTTCTATAGAATAGTGTTAAAGTAGGTAGCGGATGCGCTCTACATGTTTCCATACGTGGAATGGCAGTAAATATTCCTTGAGGCAAACAATATTTTCGAGTTGGTGCATGTGGCTGCTGCCGATCTTGATGGTCTCTACCCAGTCCAGAAAAGTGCAGTTAAAATGCACCATCATTTATTAAAATTGATTTTACGGGACATGTATTATTTAAAAGATAGCATATATTGGCTGTCCCCGATTGCCTTTGAGAATAAGGTGGCGAGTCATTTTTTGGTTAACTGTAGTGCTGCTGAATATACTCCTGCAACAGAACCAGATATAATCCCAATAACAATAAATGGCTGGCAATATATTTACAATTCAGCAATGAAGGAGAATGAGCTGTAAGTGGTGTTTGCATGAGCTCCTTTTAGGTAGAGGTGGCAGCTTTGGAAGATGTTGTTAGATATTTCACTTTGCGAGTGATTCTGCTGCGCTGTTGTGTGATCATTGGGGAACATGTTTAGGGTTATGGGTGTGTGTCGATTCTGGATGGAGTTGACCTTCCAAGTATTAATGGAGGTACAGTCACCCAGGCCAGTGCAGCACACATAGCCTGGAGGAATCCCTGCAATGGTGCCATACTTCCAACCATCTTCAGCTCCTTCAACATTGACCTTCCATGCATCACATGGTCAGAGTGAGGATGTTCGCCATAATAATAATTATCTTTATTACGGACTCAAGGTCCAGACAAGGGGCAACATTACATTAAAAAATGCATTGCATATTAAATATCATAAAATACATATAAAAACTTAGTATATCACATAAAAACATAATAATTTATATATATTTTTAAAACACAATACATAAGTTATGTTCAATTACATTTGCAGAGAGTGAAGAAGTCCATCCAAGGCTGAGATAGCAATCAGGCATGTATAAATTCCTGATGTTAGGGGAGTCCAGAACATGGGGTCACAGTTTAGGAATAAGGGATAGGCCATTTAGGACTGAGATGAGGACAAACTTCTTCACCTAGAGAGTTGTGAATCTGTGGAATTCTCTGCCCCAGAAGGCAGTGGAGGCCAATTCACTGGATGTTTTCAAGAGAGCGTTAATTTAGCTCTTAGAGCTAAAGGAATTAAGGGATATGGGGAAAAAGCAGGAATGGGGTACTGATTTTAGAAGACCAGCCATGATCATATTGAATGGCGGTGCTGGCTCGAAGGGCCGAATGGCCTACTCCTGCACCTATTTTTCTTATGTTTCTATAAGTGGCAGGTAACATGGCCAGATTTGCACAAGTTACCATAACCATTTCCAAATCCACCACCATCAATATTCAAGGAGTCAAAAGTGACCAGCTGGAGAAGTCACCTCCAAATACCCAGATAAACACAAAGAAAAAAGATATTTATATAAGAAAGTTTTCATTCATTGTATTATTAGTTTTATTAATATTATTGTGATATATAAGATAGGCAAAAAGTCAGTCAATTAAATATTGTTCTTCCCACTTAGTTTAAATCTTTGCCCCAGCCTAAGGCAAAAGCAGTAAAACTCGCCAACTAGTCAAGTATATGGTGTCATGTAAAATCAATCCTATTTTATCAATTTGCCTCTCACTCTTAGCTGACACTTTCTCGATCTCATTTCCTTTCAAATTTTTAATGTAACACAACTAGTCGAGAAAGGAGGATGAGAGAAATATTGGATTATAGACCAATTAGCTTGCCATCAGATGCGAGCAAAGTGCTGAGATACATTAAGAAGTAATGGTAACTGGCCACATAGGAAATAATGAAACAATTAAGCTGCATCAATGTGGGCTTTCATTGGATTGCGATTGTAGAAAACTAATAGATTCTTTGAGAACTAAGAAGTCATAAAGGAAAACCAGATTAATGAGCAGTGACAGGGTAGATACTGAAAGGGTGTAGATACTGGAGAATCCAGAACTAAGGGGCCTTATCTCAGGATAAGGAAACAACCACATATGGGCCTGTTCCACTTACGCAACCTTTTCGGCGACTGCCGGCACCTGTCATAGGTCGTTGCAGGTCGCCGAAAATTTTCAACATGTTGCAAATCCAGCGGCGACCAGAACAAGGTACATCTCTTTGGGCGACTACTCACGATCATACAGGCTTCACCCCGCGACATGTCACCAGGGTGTCGCCTGTATGGTCGTGAGTAGTCTCCTCAGTTGCCAAAAGAGTCGTAGCGTCTTTCTGGTCATGTCTTTGAGATGTGAGAAGAAACTGGAGCACCCAGAGGAAACCCACACAGTCACAGGAAGAATGAAGATGACATATCACACAGACAGTGCCCTCGGTTAAAATTGAACTGAGGCTGTTGATGCTATGTGACAGTCTGAAAAAGGGTCTCGACCCGAAGCGTCACCTATTCCTTTTCTCCAGAGATGCTGTCTGACTCGCTGAGTTACTCCAGCCTTTTGTGTCTATCTTTGGTTTAAACCAGCAGCTGCAGTTCCTACCTACATAACTCTAATAGTCTTTGTTCCACCCTTTACACCTACGGTTCCATGATTTTATTGAATGATGGACTGTGAAGTCTACTTTATCTTCCATCTGCTTTAAATAGTTAATAAACTGATGTTCAGGAGAAATATTCTGCAGCTGCAGATCACTCGTCTTTGAAGAGAGTCTTCAGAAGAGCTTTAAGTTATGGATAACTTTAAAAATGTAGGCGAGCTGAACAGAACTTAAAAGTCGACAGTGCTTTATTTCATTTGTTACGTTCAACTGTTTTCCCCTATTTAAACGAAACATAGAAACATAGAATATAGGTGCAGGAGTAGGCCATTCGGCCCTTCGAGCCTGCACCACTATTCAATATGATCATGGCTGATCATCCAACTCAGTATCCTGTACCTGCCTTCTCTCCATACCCCCTGATACCTTTAGCCACAAGGGCCACATCTAACTCCCTCTTAAATATAGCCAATGAACTGGCTTCAACGACCTTCTGTGGCAGAGAATTCCAGAGATTCACCACTCTGTGTGAAAAATGTTTTTCTCATCTCGGTCCTAAAAGATTTCCCCCTTATCCTTAAACTGTGACCCCTTGTTCTGGACTTCCCCAACATCGGGAGCAATCTTCCTGCATCTAGCCTGCCCAACCCCTTAAGAATTTTGTACGTTTCTATAAGATCCCCCCCTCAATCTTCTAAATTCTATCGAGCAACAAGCCGAGTCTATCCAGTCTTTCTTCATATGAAAGTCCTGCCATCTCAGGAATCAGTCTGGTGAACCTTCTCTGTACTCCCTCTATGGCAAGAATGTCAAATGAAGATAAATACAGGGGAGGAATGCACAGGGAAGTGTGTTCTGCCTTATGGATGGAGTTTTTTTTCTTTTTGGATGCTGCAGTGGGGGCCCTCAGCTCACAGATGAGAGAGGCTCTCCCCCACAACTAGGCTTTTCCTCAAGCCTAGCCCAGAGTCATCCACAGGAGCCCCCTACCTTGGAATCATGCCTTTGTTTTTTTTGTGTTCTTTTGTTCTTGTCTGTTCAGGGATTAGATCTGTTATGTCTTATTTCACCATGTTACTGATACACAGAAAGTTAAATACAAATGGCTAATGGCAGGGTAAAATTAATCTCTTTTAATGTGAATGGACTGTTAAACCCAATCAAACGCAGCAAAATTCTAACTAAAACAAGGAAAGAACAAGCCCACATAGTCTACTTGCAGGAAACCCATCTAAATGACAATGAACACAAAAAACTTAAAAGAATGGGTTTCACTAACCTCTTTTTCTCCTCATATATATCAGGACGTTGGAGAGGAGTCGCTACTCTCATCTCAAGCAAGTTAAATTTTGAGAAAGTATTTGAAATGAGTGATAAAGACAATAGACGCAGGAGTAGGCCATTTGGCCCTTCGAGCCAGCACCGCCATTCAATGTGATCATGGCTGACCATCCCCAATCAGTACCCCGTTCCTGCCTTCTCCCCATATCCCCTGACTCCGCTGTTTTTAAGAGCCCTATCTAGCTCTCTCTTGAAAGCATCCAGAGAACCTGCCTCCACTGCCCTCTTGAGGCAGAGAATTCCACAGACTCACCACTCTCTGTGAGAAAAAGTGTTTCCTTGTCTCCATTCTAAATGGCTTACTCCTTATTCTTAAACTGTGGCCCCTGGTTCTGGACTCCCCCAACATCGGGAACATGTTTCCTGCCTTTAGCGTGTCCAAGCCCTTAACAATCTTATATGTTTCAATATATCCTCTCATCCTTCTAAACTCCAGAGTGTACAAGCCCAGCTGCTCCATTCTCTCAGCATATGACAGCCCCGCCATCCTGGGAAATAACCTTGTAAACCTACGCTGCACTCCCTCAATAGCAAGAATGTCCTTCCTCAAATTAAGGGACCAAAACTGCACACAATACTCCAGGTGTGGTCTCACTAGGGCTCTGTACAACTGCAGAAGGACCTCTTTGCTCCTTTATTCGATTCCTCTTGTTATAAAGGCCAACATGCCATTCGCTTTCTTCACTGCCTGCTGTACCTGCATGCTTACTTTCATAGACTGATGTACAAGGACCCCCAGATCCCGTTGTACTTGTAAGGAGGGTAGGCTTATTTTAGTAACGGGGAATATAGATGGGAATAAAGTTACGTTGCTGAATGTATATGCACCTCCTGGAAGTGATTTTAATTTCTTCAAGAGAATTATTAATGTCATGATAACGGAAACGGTAGGCCTTCTTATTTGTGGGGGAGACCTAAATATACATTTACAACCAGAGGTAGACTCATCCAGTAGAAAAACTCATGATACAAAGTCTTTACATAAGAAAGTCAAAACTCATTTTAAAGAGGTCGGTTTAATTGATATATGGTTGGGTCTTTTCCCTAATAGAAGGGATTACGCCCATTACTCAGCCCCACACTTTCTATACACAAGAATAGACTATTTTACTTTGGAGTCACGTGAGTGACTACGTGAAGAACCCGTCCAGCACGCATGCACGAGATTGCGTTCACGCAGTGCAACAGTGCAACAGCGACGCAGCGGGAGTACAGGCGCTCCCGCTACAAGCCTGAAGGAAAGGACCGTTAGGTAAGTACTTACCTTCACTTTTAATTCGCGACTTGTGTTCGTTTGTTGCTCCAGGGGGAGCAAAGCAGCAGAGGCAAGCGGCCCCGTTGGACTCCAGGGAAGGAGCGTTCCGTCAGCGGAGGGGGGAGAGGCGGCACTGGGTCCGCACACCCTGCGGACCACAGCACGGTACTGAGCCGATGCCTAGTCCGCTAACAGCTGTCTGACCAACAGCAGCGGACTGGAGGGGAAATTTAAAAACCGGACGGTAATCCCTGCATCTCCCGACAAGGAGACACGCCGCCCGAGAACCGCGGATGCCGCCCGAAAATGGCAGGCAGCCTCCAGAGCAAGTCAGCAAGCAAATCTCAGGCTGGAGACAGACACGGAAGATGGAACCAGCAAGTGTCTGCTCTCCAAGCCTGAGTAAGGTCATGGAGTATAAAACTCCAGCGAGACTTGCCGCAGGAGCAGGGGCAAGTCCGCCAAGGGAGCATAACACTCCCGCTCCAGTGCTACAGCACTGGTTATCCCCCTTGTCGAGGGATTGATGGCGACCAGAGCTGGGCTGGTCAAGAAGAGGGGTCACTGGCTGAAGAATATCGGGAGTATGCTTGAGGTACAGGATCAGGAAGAGCTGCTGGGTGTGGCCGCTATGTGGCTTCACCACGAGCGAGATGGCCTTTCAGTCTCAACTGACGGCCAGCCTACTACCTGTCTTTTCCAAAAAACCTCACCAAGACAGGTAGCCATGAGGCGTTGGATTTCATCACGCCTCCCCTAAATTGCATTTACTCAAAGTGCCCACCATTATTGGGGGACACATTGAGCAGGGCATTTTAAAACCCAAATATCTTAAATTGCATTTGATACCCTGACGTCGGCTATCATGTTCGCATGCTCATTCCAGAAGGGCAGGGTAGTATGGCAAAACACCCGACCCTACTGTTCACAGTATGCTCCACAACTTCTCAAGGGAAGTCACAAACCTGCCCTCAACCTATAAAATTCACAGGACTGTGAGAACGCCGACCTCACAACCACAGATCCTGCTATCTGGCAAAGTTACCAAACCAAGCCAAAAAAACAGGACAAAGTTTCCAAAAATATTCGGCTAGAGGGCAGGGTCTGGAACGAGCACCACACTAAACCAGACAGCAGTACCTCTACGCGTCCACCAGGAGGCGTCTACGTTGGTACTGGTGAAAGCTCGGGGCCTGCATGCCAATCCCGTAAGCCTTTTAAGCCAGGGCCCAGAGCGGGCCCCATGGAAAATGCGCCACCCCCCAACAAACACCATCCCTACAGACAAGGAACCAGAAACCGAAGAAATGAACACACCACCAAACAACAGTAAAGACAGATAAGTATGGTTCCTGCCATCACATGAAGGTGAAGGGTTTGTACTAACAGAGGGGGGGGGGGGGGGGGGGGGTGAGAAATCACCTGGTTTGGAAGCTATCACTCTTGGTAGTTATATACCAAAAGATATTCAAGGGGGAATAGAGTTAATATCTTGCCACCAGTTCAGCATGTACCCCAAGGGGTCTATCCTTCCACTAATAAAATCATGAGGGTCTAGCTACTGGAAAAGATATACCAGGGGTCTTAAGAAATCTCATATGAGCCTTGGTACCAAAAAACCCTAAGATGGTGAATGTCGCACCATCATTGATTAAAACCACTTGAGTATTCATCAGGTATACCCACTTATGGAATTTGTAACTGCTACCATGCATTCCAAGGATACGTTTTGGTAGACATCGACTTTAAAGATGCTGTTAGGCGCTTTCCCCCCCCTGGTGAATGCTATGTACTTACCTTTCTCTGTTTCTCTCCCGAGTACAGGCCTCGTGGCTGTGAGTCTGGAATCAAGGGGTTAAAGGCTCCTGTACCCAATTGGCCAAGCTGCGTCAGGTGACGGGTGACTCATCTGAAGCTTAAATACCAGAGTTTCCCAGGATTCTCTCTCTTCTTCGTAGACCCTGACTTGTGAGCAGCCTGCTGGTGTGAGCTGAGGAAGGCCTGGCCACATGGCATAGAACTTTGTGTACTTTCACCATTACTTGTTAACAAATATTGAATAGGGACGGATAAGGGCTGACCTTAGTGTTTTAGGGTATTTTGTTTCAGGGTTATATCTCTTTAGGCAGGTTTTAGAGTCTCTGGTTCGACGGTCCATTACGTGGCTGGCTGGAGCATTGTTTAATTGTTTGTTAGTCCATCCATATCCCTGACTGGGTTGTTTAAATCAGGTTTGGGTTTTTGCGTTCCATTGAATAATTAAAAG
Organism: Amblyraja radiata; assembly: GCF_010909765.2. Taxonomy (NCBI): domain Eukaryota; kingdom Metazoa; phylum Chordata; class Chondrichthyes; order Rajiformes; family Rajidae; genus Amblyraja; species Amblyraja radiata. The sequence goes on along the minus strand of NC_045959.1, from coordinate 96,725,432 downwards.
ATTTTTCAATCAATCAATCAATCAATCAACCTTTATTGTCATCTTGCAAGCAACAGTTGTACAGTGCAAAATGAAAAGACGTTTCCCAGGGAATAGCGGAGCATCGCACATGAAATTTAAAACATTTCACACATAATAACACTAAAAACAATCCAGTCCCTGATGGAACAGTATAAATAGTTAAAAGCAGGTAAAACACAACGTTAAAATACAATAAACCAATCATAAAAATGACTGGGGCAGCTGATTTGAGTGGCCAGTGCCAGTTATTAAAGTGGCCAGTGCCAGCCGCAGAATCAAGTGACTGTGAGTACAGAGTGACTGTTTAGCAGCCTCACAGCCTGTGGTAGGAAGCTGTTTAGCAGTCTTGTAGTCCGGGCTTTGATGCTTCGATATCTCTTGCCTGATGGCAGGAGATCCAGGTGTATGTGGAGGGGGTGCAGTTTGTCCTTAGCAATTCTCTGAGCTTTTTTCAGACAGTGGCTCTGGAACAGTTCTTGTACCGAGGGTAGGGAGACGCCAATGATCCTCTCTGCTCCCCTCACTACCCTCTGCAGAGCCTTCCTGTCCGAGCAGTTGCAGGTGGAGTACCACGTATTAATGCAGTACGTGAGTACAGACTCCACCGTACCCCTGTAGAAAGTCCTGAGGATGTTGGTGGGGAGTGAGGCCTGTTTTAGTTTCCTCAGGAAGTGCAGTCGCTGATGGGCCCGTTTGACGGTCCCAGTGGTGTTCCTGGACCAGGTGAGGCTGTCTGTAATTTGCACACCGAGGAACTTTATGCTCTCCACTCTCTCCACTGTGGTGCCACTAATGTTGAGGGGTGTATGCTTTGGCTGCGCCCTCCTGAAGTCGACAACCATCTCCTTCGTTTTGTCGACATTTAGTTCTAGATTATTTTTGCCGCACCAGCCCACTAGTTGTTTTACTTCCTCCCTGTACATTGATTCGTCGTCTCCGCTGATGAGTCCCACCACTGTTGTGTCATCCGCGAATTTTATGATCTTATTGTCCTTGAATTTGGCAGCACAGCCATGTGTGAGCAATGTGAACAACAGCGGGCTGAGCACACAGCCTTGAGGGGAGCCGGTGCTCAGCGTGATCGATCATGAAGTGTTCTTGCCAACACGGACTGACTGCGGTCTCTCTGTCAGAAAGTCCAAGATCCAGTGACACAGGGTGGTGTTGAGGCCCAGCAGGGTTAGTTTCTCCACAAGTCTCTGTGGGATGATGGTGTTAAACGCTGAGCTGAAGTCAATGTACAGGATTCTAGCGTATGAGTTTTTGTTTTCCAGATGCGTGAGTACTGTGTGCAGCGTGGTAGAGATGGCATCCTCTGTAGAACGGTTGGGGTGATAGGCAAACTGGAGGGGGTCTAACGATGAGGGAGGCTGGCAGTAATGTGGGGTTTCACCAGGCATTCAAAACACTTCATTATTATTGGGGTCAGTGCGACAGGGCGGTAGTCATTTAGGCAGGCAACCACTGGTTTCTTCGCTATGGGGATTATCGTGGAAGTTTTGAGGCATGTGGGGACAATGGCTTGACTAAGGGAAATGTTAAAGATGTCTGTTAGCACATCTGCTAACTCCTCAGCACATTCCTTGAGCACACGTCCTGGGATGTTGTCGGGTCCGGCTGCTTTCCACGGGTTGACCTTAGACAGGATTCTCCGTGTGTCCATTGAGTCTATGGTCAGGACTGGCTGGTCGGTTTGTAAGCAGGGGCTGGCTCTCCCCTTGGGTGTGGTGTTTGCTGCATCAAAACGTGCAAAGAAGTTGTTCAGTTCATCTGGGAGAGAAGTGTCCGTGTCAGTTACCTGCTGCCTTGCCTTGTACCCCGTCAGTGTTTGGATTCCCTTCCACATCCTCCTGGTGTCTCCTGTGTCACAGAGGTGTCCCTGGATTTTCCCCGCGTAGGCACGTTTCGCTGCCCTGATTCCTTTTTCCAGTGCAGTCCTGGTAGATTGAAGAGCGGCTGTGTTACCGCTCTGTAGGCTGCATCACGGGCCCTCAGCAGCGAGCGCACCTCTGCTGTCATCCATGGCTTTTCGTTTCCACGTGCAGTGAAGGTTTTCATGATAGTGACATCCTCGGTGCACTTGGCAATGTAGCTGGTTACAGTCTCTGCGTACTCCTCGATGTTGATGAGGTCATCATAGGATGCTGCTGTCCTGAACACATCCCAGTCAGTGTGCAGGAAGCAATACTACAGTGCTGAGGCTGCTCCCTCTGGCCAGACCCTGGTGTGTTTTCTCTCCGCTCTGACTTGTTTTTGCAGAGGTCTGTAGGCTGGTGTTAAAAACACTGAAATGTGGTCCGAGTGGCCCAGGTGAGGGCGTGGGGCTGCCTTGTAAGCCTCTGGGGTGTTGGTGTAAACCAAGTCCAAGATGTTCTCTCACCTGGTCGCTGAGGAATGTTCCACCCGACGCCGATGTTCCATCTTTACGGCAAGAGGGCCCTGAAAATCAACGGACTGGCTGTACGGCCACAGATGGGCCCCGACCTCGGGTGTTTCACAGAGGAAGAGGACTTAACTTTCTGGTGCCATTCCCCCACAGTGGAAATTTTTTGATTCTGCTGTGGGGGGACGTTTGTGTTGAACTCTATAATATGTTGTGTCCATTTTTATTCTCTTTTTTTTTAAAACCTTTTTCTATGGTTTGCAATGGAACTTATTATTTAAATTATGTGAAGCACTTTGGGGTCAATGCAAGATGACTAAAAATGTGCTATATAAATAAAGTTTACTTACTTACTTACTTACTGGTCTCAAAATCCACATATTGCTTGAATTTTGGGAGCACAGTCTTAAGGCTGGTGTGATTAAAATCCCCAGCCACCACATTTGAACTTGAACCTGGTTTTTGAATTATGTTACGCGGCTCTGAAGTACCTGCATTCAGGAGTCGTAACAAAATGGGGGCTCGTCCTAAGTTTTGAGGACCCTAGACGTTTTGGGTTTTTTTTTGTTAGGCTTCTGGTGACTGAGGAAGTCTGTGTGTGTGAGGGTATTTTTTCTTCCCTGCTTTGAGGCAGTCTGTGTTGTGAGGGAATTTTTTCTTCCCCGTTTGTGGTAGCATTGGTGCCCAGGGTTTAGCTGGTGGTTTGGTGCTACATTAGAGATGGAATTTAAGGTGAAAGAGTTTGTTGAGGCTCCTAGTCGGGAGTTGTTTGATAGATGTACGAAGGAGCATTTGATTTTGCTGGCTGAGAACTATGCCGTGCCTATTGACAAGCATTCAAAGAAACACTCCATTAAATCGGAGTTGTGGGCTGCGTTGGTGGAGGGTGGGGTTTTGCCTGGCTGTGCAGACAGTCCCCCACCTTCTGTTCAGCCAGTTCAGAACATGGAGGCCGTCATTAAACTGAAGGAGATGGAGCTTGAGTCACAGAGAATTGCCTCTTTGTTAAAAGAGAAAGAGCTCATGCATGTTCTTGAAATGAAACGGCTTGAGCTTGAGGAGGAAACCAAAAGGGCTGAATTTCAGCTGCGAGTAAAAGAAATAGATAATTCCCGGGTTTCTTCTAGGGAACGGGAGTTTTATATGAGCAAGAACATCCGCCTGGTTCCCCCGTTTAGTGAGAAGGATGTGGACAAGTTTTTCACAGTGTTTGAACGGGTGGCTTTGTCCTTGAAGTGGCCTAGGGACGTGTGGACCTTGCTATTGCGGTGTGTCCTTGTGGGTAAAGCACGGGAGGTGTACTCGTCTTTATCTGTTGAAAGCAGTCTGGACTATGAGTGTGTGAAGTCTACAGTATTAAGGGCTTATGAATTAGTTCCAGAGGCGTACCGGCAGAAGTTCCGGCGCTTTAGGAAGTTTGATAGTCAGACTTATGTGGAGTTTGCTAGGGAGAAGGAGGCACTTTTTGACAAGTGGTGCGCTTCTCAAGGAGTGAAGGATATTGGGCAACTGCGGGCCTTGATGATTATGGAAGACTTTAAGAACTGTCTCCCTGAGAGGGTTGCTATTTACCTTAATGAGCAGAAGGTGAATGAGGTGTCTAAGGCCGCGGTGTTGGCAGATGAGTATGTATTGACTCATAAATCTGATTTTGTTGGGCGATCCTATAGTTTTAGTGCACGGCCGGTTGATCGTGGTGGTGTCGCCGGTGGCAGTGTGAAAGCTGTTTCTGTGCCTGCAAGTGGCAGCACGTTGATACAGGGGGAGGTCCAAGCTGATAAGGTTGACAGAAATTTGAGGACTAAGAAAGGTCCTGTGTGCTACTATTGTAGAGGGAAAGGGCACATGTTAAAGTCATGTCCCGTGCTGAAAAGGAAGGATGCAAAGCCTGTGGCTTTGGTGGGTACACAGAAGACACCTGTGGTTCCTGAGGTGCCTGAGTCTGATGAGTGTAGGAATTATTCTGCGTTCATCATGAATGGTTTTGTTTCTCTAGAGGATGGGGGTGATAGAGTTCCAGTATCCATCTTGCGTGATACTGGTGCTACTCAGTCCTTTATATTGGATAGTGTACTGCCGTTTTCTGTGGAATCATCGGTTGGGTCAAGTGTCCCTGTGGTAGGATTCGGGATGGTTGGCATGGTAGTGCCTTTGCATACCGTGAGTCTCGAGTCCGAGTTGGTTTCAGGCCGGGTAACTGTTGGGTTACGGCCGTGTTTTCCCGTTGGGGGAGTTTCTGTGATTTTGGGGAATGACTTGGCAGGAGGTAGTGTTTTAGTTACTCCTGCGTTGACGGCTGTTCCGATGGTGCAGAGTCCTGATAGATTGGCTATGCAGCATCCGAGGGTCTTCGCAGCTTGTGCTGTCACGAGGGCTATGGCTAAGAGCCAGGCGAAGTTTGAGGATGTGGTGGACCTGAGTGAGAGCATTTTTGGGGATCAGGATGATAGATCCTGTGTTGTGAAGGGTGTTTCTACATCTCAAGATGGGATAGTGTCTGAAAATGTGCCGGTGTCACTGTCACGTGATCGGCTGGTTGAGGAGCAAAAGAGTGATCCAGGTTTATCTGATCTGTTCGACTGCGCGGTGCCTGAGGTGGATATGGATTCTACAGCAAAGGGGTATTTTCTAAGGGATGACTTACTGATGCTAAAGTGGTCTCCCTTGGATATATCTGGGCATGATGATTGGAGCGTGGTTGATCAGATTGTGATACCTCGTCGGTATAGGGACGAGATACTCTGTTTGGCTCATGATGGTCCTCTGGGTGGACATTTGGGGGTCAATAAGACGTATGACCATATCTTACGGAATTTGTTTTGGCCAGGGTTGAAAAAGGACGTGAAACAGCAGTGCAGGTGTTGTCACATTCGCCAGGTGGCAGGAAAGCCGAACCAATCGATTGTTCCTGTGCCTTTATATCCAATCCCTGTGGTCGGTGAGCCGTTTGAGCGGATTCTAGCTGATTGTGTGGGTCCTCTACCTCGGACAAGGGTGGGCAACAAGTTTTTATTGACAATTATGTGTGCGTCTACCCGCTTTCCGGAGGTGGTCCCTTTGCGTAAAATTACTGCCCCTACCATTGTGAAGTCTCTCACTAAGTTATTTTCGTTGTTCGGTTTGCCCAAGGTTGTGCAGAGTGACCAAGGTTCCAACTTCATGTCGAAGGTTTTTGGTCAGGTAATGAAGTTGTTAGATATTAAGCATTGTTACTCCAGTGCGTATCATCCTGAGAGCCAGGGGGCTCGCGAGAGGTTTCACCAGACTTTGAAATCTATGTTGAGGACTTACTGCCTGGAGTTTGAAAAAGACTGGGATGAGGGGGTTCATCTAGTTATGTTTGCGGTGCGTGAGGTCGTGCAGGAGTCTTTAGGGTTCAGTCCTGCTGACCTTGTGTTCGCGCATACTGTACATGGTCCGTTGAGGGTCCTGAAGGAGAAATGGTTGCAGGAGGATACAAAACGTAGTATTTTAGACCACGTCTGTACTTTTCGGTCTAGACTGAGGAGGGCATGCGAACTGGCAATGGGTAATCTTGCTCCTGCTCAGTCTAGGATGAAGGACTGGTTCGACAGGAAGGCTTCTAGTAGGAATTTTTCTCCAGGTGACAAGGTCCTGGTGTTGTTGCCTATTCCTGGTTCCAGTCTGCAAGCTCGGTATAGCGGTCCCTATCAGGTGGTTAAGAAGGTTGGTGAGAGGAATTACTTTATTGGTACCCCTGATCGGAGGCGTAAGACTCAGCTCTGTCATGTCAACATGATGAAGCAGTACCATGAGCAGGAGCCTGTGGAGGTTGATGGGGAGGAGCTGTGTCCTTCGGTTTCGTCTAAGCCTGTTTTGGCTGCATTGGTGCTGCCCCTTGACACGGGTGGTGATGTGGGTGAGGCACGGTTGTCTGTGGCAGTGACGCAGGGAAAGCTGTGTAACTCTGAGGCTTTGGAGTCGCTTCCCTTGCGGTTGTCTCATTTGACTGAAAGTCAGCGGGGTGATCTGCTTGCTTTGGTGGAGTCAAATGGGTCACTGTCCTCGGATGTGCCTTCTCAGACGTCTGTGCTGCAGCATGACATTGACGTGGCCGGTGCTGCGCCAATTAAACAGCATCCGTATCGGGTCAACCCTGACAGGCGTCATCGTCTAAGGAGTCAGGTTGACTATATGCTGCGGCATGGCATTGCTGAACCTAGTTGTAGTCCGTGGAGTTCTCCGTGTCTACGAAGGCTAATGGGGAGGACAGGTTTTGCACGGACTTTCGGAAAGTGAATGGTGTGACTAAGCCGGATTGCTATCCTCTCCCACGGATGGAGGATTGCGTGGATCGTGTGGGAAGTGCATCTTTTGTGTCTAAGTTGGACTTGTTAAAAGGCTATTGGCAAGTTCCTTTGACTAGGCGGGCGAGGGAGATCTCTGCGTTCGTTACGCCTGATGACTTTCTTCAGTACACGGTAATGGCATTTGGGATGCGCAATGCGCCGGCAACCTTCCAACGGTTGGTGAACATTGTATTGTCTGGTTTGTCCTTCTGTGAGGCATACCTTGATGATTTGGTTGTGTGCTCCAGGTCGTGGATCGAACACATCGGTCATCTGAAGGAGGTATTTCATCGTCTAGCGGAGGCAAACCTAACGATCAATCTGGGGAAGTGTGAGTTTGGCCAGGCCACGGTAACGTATCTGGGTAAGGTGGTGGGCCGGGGTCAGGTTCGCACTCTCGAGGAAAAGGTGGGGCATATTGTCGCATTTCCTGCTCCAACCTCTCGGACTGAACTCCGTAGGTATCTGGCTATGGTTGGGTACTATAGAGGACTCTGTCCAAACTCTGCGATGGCTGCCCCTTTGACGGATTTGCTGAGTCCGAAGGTAGCTTTTGTGTGGTCCGCAGAGTGTCAACAAGCCTTTGATCATACTAAAAGTCTTCTGGTGCGCGCACCTGTGCTTGCGGCACCTGATTTTGAGCGTCCATTTAAGCTGGCAGTGGATGCTAGTGATCGTGGGGTTGGTGGAGTTCTTCTACAGGATGATTCAGATGGGGTGGAGCATCCAGTTTCGTACTTCTCTAAGAAGTTTAATCATCATCAGAAGTGGTACTCCACCATTGAGAAAGAAGCCCTTGCTATTTTAATGTCTCTGAATCATTTCGAGGTTTATGTTGGCTCCTCGAATGTCCCTGTCATCGTACTCGCGGATCATAATCCTTTGGTATTTTTGCAGAGTATGAAGAATAAGAACCGGCGGTTAATGAGCTGGAGTTTGCAGCTGCAAGACTACAACCTGGAGGTCAGGCATATCCGTGGCAAGGATAATGTCTTGGCTGACGCCTTGTCGCGCCAGAAATGTTTTAGCTCCTGAATAGTTTCTGGGATTTGGTGGTGTTTTTTCTCTCTTCTTCCGAAACTTATTCAGTATCTTTGGGTGGGGGTGTTAGGCGCTCCCCCCCCCCCGTTGAATGCTATGTACTTACCTTTCTCTGTTTCTCTCCTGAGTACAGGCCTCGTGGCTGTGAGTCTGGAATCAAGGGGTTAAAGGCTCCTGTACCCGATTGGCCAAGCTGCGTCAGGTGATGGGTGACTCATCTGCAGCTTAAATACCAGAGTTTCCCAGGATTCTCTCTCTTCTTCGTAGACCCTGACTTGTGAGCAGCCTGCTGGTGTGAGCTGAGGAAGGCCTGGCCACATGGCATAGAACTTTGTGTACTTTCACCATTACTTGTTAACAAATATTGAATTGGGACGGATAAGGGCTGACCTTAGTGTTTTCGGGTATTTTGTTTCAGGGTTATATCTCTTTAGGCAGGTTTTAGAGTCTCTGGTTCGACGGTCCATTACGTGGCTGGCTGGAGCACTGTTTAATTGTTTGTTAGTCCATCCATATCCCTGACTGGGTTGTTTAAATCAGGTTTGGGTTTTCTGTTCCATTGAATAATTAAATGATTTTTGAACTTGAACCTGGTTTTTGAATTATGTTACGCGGCTCTGAAGTACCTACATTCAGGAGTCGTAACAATGCATACTATTCAGTACCCTCTCATATAGATTTCGGATATACCTCTATTTACCTGGATGGGGCAACCATGGCGAGCATTGCCATTTTCATTCACTGCACATCTCGCATGTGTATGTGACAAATAACTTGACTTGACTTGATTGAGTTGACTTATTATTGACTTGGCTAATATGAGCCGAAGCTATTCCAGAATTTCAACCAGCCCTGACATTTTAAGGAACATTCGTCATGGCATGTCTATATGTTTACGACAGACTATCCTTGGATATAGCTATATCAGCAGCATTAGCTACTAACTTATTTAACCTGGGCTCTGTCACATTATCCAGATATCTACATTGACCCCATCCACAACATTGTCTATCTGGTATTCTTTAATGCTATCAGTTATGGTAACATTAACCACCTATCAACTACGTGGCAAGAGTAATTGAGATTAGTAGCAGCATTACCAACTACTGAACATTGTACCTTTCCTATGAGCTGAGATACTAGTGTTCAAACAATCCCATACCTAGATTATGGTGGCAAATGGACTAATCTGTTGTCATCACTATAGACACTGGGCATTAAACTTAGTCAGGAATTTGAGTATGTTCTATTGAGTATATTCATCGGACTGGCTACTAGGCCACAAATGGGCCCGACTTCAGGGGTTTTCAGAGGAAGAGGACTTAACATTCTTTCCCCACAGTGGAAAGTTTTGATTCTGCTGTGGGGGGACGTTTGTGTTGAACTCTATATGTGTTGTGTCCATTTTCCTTACTGTTAAACCTTTTTCTATGGTATACAAACGTATTATCTATTTTTTGTAATGCACTTTGGTGTCAATGCGAGTTGACTTAAAACGTGCTATATAAATAAAACTTACTTACTTACTTACTATTGGTAAAGCATATTGCCCAATAGTGCACCATTTTGCATGTTCGTTTATAAATTAACAACATTACAGTGGTGGCATATACCTAACCACTTGGGGGAATAAAAATCGATATTATGTGACAAATTATTTAACAATTGGTAATTGTATGTCGTCAAACATATTTGACCATCAGCAACTTACCCATCAGGTGAGCTAAATACTGTAAACGAACATTTAAACCAAAAGTATTTGCTGAGATTACAAAGCAATATGGACACCAGATATCGATTCCTTATATTCCAATGAATCGCCACGTACCAATGTATGTCGCATGAAACCAAATTCAAGGCAGCGGCATAGATACATTCCCGCGGATTGAGGGGGGGGGGGGGGGTCTAATCTCTATGTTCTCCCTTTCTTCTACCTCATCAATAGGTACTACAGCCTCATCAGTCGGGTACTATGCAAAATACAGTGGACTAAACCCACAGTCTTGGTTCCCAGTGGTCCTCGACATGGTAATCAAAACCCTATGATTCCCAATAGCCCAGGCTTATCAACCCACCCAGTTCAGGCATAAACCATCCATGCCACGGTAAACTACTGGGTTGCAGGAAAAAACCCCAAAAAAAACAACCCACTGCTGGGCCTGGATTGCAGAATTGGGAAGACCACTGCTGGGCTATCAACATGATGACAGCATTCCGTCGCATATCCACTAGGGAACATACCTGGGAAGATACTGCTCAAACTCAGGAACTACACATTCAACTACAACAAAACCTGTACTGGAGTTCCTGGCAGGCCTTCACCACATGAAGGACTCAGCTACTGCGCCATCAATATAGCCAGAAGTACTCTGTCAGCCCACTCAACTTAGGCACCACGACAAGGGCAAGGGTACCACCCACTGGTGATCAAATTCAGGAGAGGTATATTCAATCCCATTCCCCAGAACTAGGTACACCCAAATTGGGATGTCAGTGAGGTCCTGACGTACCTTAGGGGATGATCACCAGCCAGGTCCCTCACCCTGGAACAGTCTACCCTGAAGATGGATATGCTGATGGCCTTACCTCAGCATAAAGAGCCAGTTCTTCCATCTACTGCGATTGGACAACATGGTTATAACACCAGACAGTGTCACATTTTCCATTCAGGGGCTCGCCAAACAGAGCAGACCAGGAACATCAGGTCCAGTCATGGAATTCCGGGCATACCCACCTGAACCACGGTTATGTGTCATGACCCACTTAGTGAACTACATTGACACAATAAGAAATACCCGAGGGAGAGGAAAAAGCCTTATGGGTCAGCCACTAGAAACCTCATGGTCGGGTGACGAGCTAAACTATCTAGTGGCTCAAGCAGGTACCGGGAGTTGCTGGAGTAAATACTAACGTGTACTAATCTTATTCCACCAGAGCAGCTTCCACGTCAGTGACTAAGAGGATGGACGTGCCTATGGACCACATCCTGGCTACAGCGGGGTGGTCTAGGGAGTATACGTTCCAAACTTTGTAACAAGCCGCTGGCAGAACCTGTATCAGTTGCAGAAATAGCATTAGAATCTGCAAATATATAAGTTAAGCCCGGGGGATCATTTTTTGTCTTGTTATTGATAATAACACCATTTCTTGTTTTACAAACAGATTCATGGTTGATTACGATAACATACTTCCTCCCTCGAATGACTTCGGCAGCGAGTGAAGTATGAACTGTTACACGGTTTGAAATCACAGAGCTTTAAAATCTTCACGTAGTCACTCACGTGACTCCGAAGTAAAATAGTAAGATTAAACGAGAACTTACCAGTTTGAAGTTTGATCTGTATTTTATGAGGAGTTACGATGAGGGATTACGTGCCCTCCACTCCCACCCTCAAAAATAGAGGTCAAACAGGTAACTAAGATCTCCTTTTCTTTACTATCTTTATTTCAATTACTGTGTCTGTCTGTGATTCCACACCGCTGCTTTGAAGTATGTCGCGCATGCGTGCTGGACGGGTTCTTCACGTAATCCCTCATCGTAACTCCTCATAAAATACAGATCAAACTTCAAACTGGTAAGTTCTCGTTTAATCTTACTATTTTACTTCGGAGTCACGTGAGTGACTACGTGAAGATTTTAAAGCTCTGTAATTTCAAACCGTGTAACAGTTCATACTTCACTCGCTGCCGAAGTCATTCGAGGGAGGAAGTATGTTATCGTAATCAACCATGAATCTGTTTGTAAAAGAAATCAAGAGAAAGTGAATGTTCCTTAAACAGAGGCACTATGAAAGTGGGTCTAAATCTATGAAAGTATTGGTGTGGAAACTGAAAAAAAAAATGGCTGAAAATACAGTTCACAGAATACAGTTCACAGAATCAGAGACCCAAGAACAAAAGTATTGAAACGTAAATTAAGTGAAATTCAGGAAGCCTTTGAAGTATTCTACAGAACGCTGTATTCTGAAATTCGAGGAGGTAGCCAAACTCAAGTAGACACCTTTCTGAATTCCTTAAATTTACCCATCTTAAATGAAGAACAAAACAAGATAATGACTGGAGTCATAAGAGGGTGAATTAAAATTGCAATTAGTAGGCTCAAGCTGAGCAAGTCACCAGGATCTGATGGTTATACTGCAGAATGGTATAAGGGATTTAAAGATGAGTTAACACCTATTATACTCCGTACATTAAACTGGGTTTAAAAAAAGGCACCAACACCACCGAGCTGGAGGGAGGCAATTATCTCTGCTATACCAAAAGAAGGTAAAGATAAAACAGAGTGTGGGTCATTTAGACCGATATCAGTTCTTAATGTAGATTATAAATTATTCACTTCTATCATGGCCAAACAGTTAGAACAGTTCTTGCATTAATTAATACACAATGACCAGAGAGGTTTAATTCGGCAACGTCAAACACGGGACAATATACGACGGACACGACATATTGTGGATTACATTCAAAAAAATAAAATCGATGCAATAGTGATAAGTGTGGATGCTGAAAAAGCATTTGATTCTGTGAACTGGAATTTTCTCTATCAAGTTCTACATAGATTTGGCCTGCATGACACTATTATTAAAACCATACAGGCACTATATAATAAGCCCACTGCTAGAATTAAAGTTAACGGATATTTATCAAAGAGTTTTTCTCTAGACGGGGTTCAATACAGGGATGTCCGTGGTCACCATTACTCTTTGCATTATATTTCGACCCACTAGCTCAATATACAAGACAAAATTAAGAAATAAAAGGTATTACTATTCAAGGGATGAAACATGAATTGGCCTGTTATGCGGATGACATTTTGATTTATTTGGGGCGGATGACATTTTGATTTATTTGGGGCAACCAACAAACTCTACCTAAATTGATGCAATCACTCGAACAATACAGTCAACTATCAGGATACAAGATTAACATAGGTAAAACACAACTGCTTACATACAACTACAGCCCATCAGGAGAAGTCAAAACTAGGTACCCTCTGGCATGGCAAGCAGAACATCTCAAATATTTGGGCATCATTATACCAAAGGATCTTACATGGCAAGCAGAACATCTCAAATATTTGGGCATCATTATACCAAAGGATCTTACAGAACTATCAGAATGCAATTATTCAGCTATACACCAAAACATTAAGGAGGATATATCTAGATGGAACTATTGAATCTATTAAAATGAACATATTGCCAAGACAGCGATATTTATTTCAGACCCTACCAATAGAGATGAATCAAAAACAATTTAATGAATGGGACAAAATAATGTCAAGATATATATATGGCAAGGTAAAAGGCCTCGAATCTGTCTCAAAACCATACAGTTAACAAAAGAAAAGGGGCCGGGGTCTACCCTCTCTCAAGGACTATTATCAGGCAGGTAGACAAAAGTGCTGGAGAAACTCAGCGGGTGCAGCAGCATCTATGGAGCGAAGGAAATAGGCAATATTTCGGGCCGAAACCCTTCTTCAGACTGATGGAGGGTGGGGGGGAGAAGAAAGGAAAAAGGAAGAGGAGGAGCCCGAGGGCTGAGGGAGAGCTGAGAAGGGGAGGAGACAGCAAGGGCTACCGGAAATTGGAGAATTCAATGTTTATGCCGCTAGGGTGCAGACTGCCCAAGCGAAATATAAGGTGCTGTTCCTCCAATTTCCGGTGGTGCTCACTCTGGCCATGGAGGAGGCCCAGGACAGAGAGGTCAGATTCGGAATGGGAGGGGGAGTTGAAGTGCTGAGCCACCGGGAGGTCAGGTTGGTTAAAGCGGACCGAGCGGAGGTGTTCGGCGAAAGATAGCCAAGCCTATGCTTGGTTCACCAATGTAGATCAGCTGACATCTAGAGCAGCGGATGCAATAGATGAGGTTGGAGGAGTTGGGGCTTTATTCTTTGGAGCGCAGAAGGTTAAGGGGGGACTTGATAGAGGTCTTTAAAATGATGAGGGGGATAGACAGAGTTGACGTGGATAAGCTTTTCCCACTGAGAGTAGGGAAGATTCAAACAAGGGGACATGACTTGAGAATTAAGGGACAGAAGTTTAGGGGTAACATGAGGGGGAACTTCTTTACTCAGAGAGTGGTGGCTGTGTGGAATGAGCTTCCAGTGAAGGTGGTGGAGGCAGGTTCGTTTTTATCATTTAAAAATAAATTGGATAGCTATATGGACGGGAAAGGAATGGAGGGTTATGGTCTGAACGCAGGTATATGGGACTAGGGGAGAATACGTGTTCGGCACGGACTAGAAGGGTCGAGATGGCCTGTTTCCGTGCTGTAATTGTTATAGGGTTATATGGTTATATGGAGATGCAGGTGAACCTCTGTCGCACCTGGAACGACTGCTTGGGTCCTTGAATGGAGTCGAGGGGGGAGGTAAAGCGACAGGTGTAGCGCCTCTTGCGGTTGCAAGGGAAAGTGCCCGGGGAGGGGGTGGTGCGGGAGGGAAGGGAAGAATTGAACAGGGAGTTACGGAGAGAGCGGTCTTTGCGTAAAGCAGACAGGGGGGGAGATGGGAAGATGTGGCGAGGGGTGGGGTCACATTGGAGGTGGCGGAAATGACGGAGGACTATTTGTTGTATGTGGCGGCTAGTGGGGTGAAAGGTGAGGACTAGGGGGACTCTGTCCTTGTTACGAGTGGGGGGGATGGGGAGAGAGAGCAACATGATCTCCCTTGAAAAAGGGGATGATGAAAAAGGGGCAACCTTTTCTCAGAAGATGATGGATATATGGAACAAGGTGCCAAGTGAACTAGTTGAGAGGTACAACAAGAACATTTAAAGGACATTTAGACAGGTACATGGATAGGAAACGTTCAGAGGGATATGTGTCAAGCACAAGGAAATGGGATTATTAGGACATCTTGGTTGGCAAGGATGAGTTGGACCAATGGGTCTGTTCCCATGCTGTATGGCTCTCTGACTCTGTGACAGTCTTAACAATGTTCAACAAGCAACAAATATACTTTTTTTCCCCATAACCCTTTGAGTAAATGGTCCCTGATATCACCCCTAAATATTTACACTCACGTTTAACTCACCATCATCCTATGCTTCCCTCCTCCCATGAAAAAAGAGCATATATACCAGAGTTTTCAAAGAGCACGCGTTAGAATTTTATCACTCAATTAACTGCTTTTTAGTGATGTATCTTCACATGCTAACTTAGTCATCTGTAGAAAGGTAAAGCTGCAGGAACTCAAGAAAGTCTTAGTCCATAAAATATATTAAAAGCTTTTAAACAATTGCATACTATTGTCAGAATGTTGATGCAAATAGATTTCCCTGTTTACCAAAAAACAGAAAATACTGCAAATGGACAGACTGAAAAGAGATTTCTTTATGTGGGTGGAACCACTATTTGCTGGAGGTGAATTACACTTCCATTAGTGTTTAGTTCCATTGCACAATCCTCCTCTCCTCTACTCATATGCATAGTTCCTTGGAAGTGGCACCAGAGGTAGACAAAGTGATGAAAAAGTCACAAGGCATCCTTGCCTTAATTAGACGGGCATTGAACACAAGAGTTGGGATGCCAAATTACAGATGTTGGCGAGACCACATGGAGTATTGTGTGCAGGTCTGCATGCCATACTAAAGGAACAATGTGATTGCGTTGGAAAGGGTACAGAAAGGATGCACAAAAATGCTACCAAGACTGGAGAGCTTGACTTATAAGGAAAGACAGGAAGTTGAGCGGTGACCTTATCGTGGTTTATAAAATCCTATGGAGCATAGATAGGGTGACAGTCTTTTTTCCAGGGTAGGGGGGTGTCTAACAGTAGAGGGGATAGATTTAAAATGAGAGGGGAAAGATTCAAAGGAGACCTCAGGGGTAGGTTTATCCACACAGAGGGTGGTGGGTATCTAGACTGAGCTACCAGTGGAAACGGTAGCAATGGGTACAATGACACATTTTTTTTTAAATCACTGGTTCATGGATAGGAAAGATTTTGGGGGAGGGGGAGAGAGAGAGAGAGAGAGAATTTGCTCCTGGAATTTTTAAAACATTTTTAGAGATACAGCGTGGAAACAGGCCCTCCGCTCCAACCTGCGATCATCCCGTACACAAGCACTATCCTTACACACACTCGAGATCATTTACAATTTTACTGACACAAATTAATCTACAAACATGTACGTCTTTGGAGTTTGGGAGGAAACCGGAGCACCCGGAGAAAACCCACGTGGTCACAGGGAGAACTCTGTGCGCACAGCACCCATAGTCAGAATCAAACCCGGGTCTCTGGCTCTGTAAGGAAGCAACTCTACCACTGCTCCACTGTGCTGACTAGGAGATTTGGCAGAGGCTAGAGGAAAATATGGTACAAATTAATAACTACACCATATTTTTCCAAAGTTCCAAATACATGAAACAGGAATTAAATTTCCATTAGAATAGCATACTTCAGAATCAATTATCAATGGCAGTTATTGATCATAGCCAGTGAGCATTCAAGCACATAGCCTTGTGAATGTATAATGTACAGAATTCCTTTGGTTCTTGCCAACTTTATGTGGGGGAGTAGTGCAAGATTTTGCCACATCACCAGCCTGCTCGAAACAATCAGGACTTTCCGCTGACTGGTTAGCACGCATCAAAAGCGTTTCACTGAACCTTGGTGCACGTGGCAATAAACTGAAACTAAACTAAACTGCGAGACTAAAGAATAAGGGCAGGGTCTCAGCATGTCTGGATTTCTCCACTTGATCTGGTGATCTACAGGTTCCTACCCTGTTGTGGATTGTAATTTCAAATCCCTAATGTTGCTCGGGTTTCCTTTACTACCAAGGCATTTAAGAAATGTGGCCAGCTTTTGTCAAATGTATTTGTCCTTCTGAAATATAGGCTATGGAAACCACAATAAACTTTTTAATGAATTCCCTTGGTTCACCTGAGAAGCATGCAACAGTAAAAGTTGCACAGACCTGTTACTGTAACAACATTGTATGTTCATTTGACCTAATGAGTAGGATTTCGTTCCATTAGTCTACAAAATAAGTAAATTAGCTCCCTCTCCCTCAGCAGAAAGTCGTGTCACATCTAGTATCTAGGTACTTAATCACTTCCCCAATAATAGTCATATTTTTGTGATCATCGCTAATAAGTGAGAGGCTACAGGAGTGACAGAATTTTGATCTATGTTTAGACCAAGGAATTTATAGTTGTTTTAAGGGGAAATTTGATAGATGAATCCAAAATTACACGAGATTTTGATGTTCACATGGGCGGGCTGGTCCCCCAATGCAATATTCCACCTCTCCACCGATTCCAATATTGGTGGCCATGGGGGAGGGGGGGGCTTTCTGGAGCACTGGTATGGGCATTGTGGGCTGAAGGGACTGTTCTCCAGAGGGCTAGTATGGACATTGTGGGCCAAAAGGATTCTTGGGGTGGCAGCTCAGTCCGTCAAGCCTGATGTGCTGGCTGCTCACTCACGGCCGGTGGGCTGGCAGTTGACTCACGGCTATTCCTTGAAATTCCATTTCAAGCAGGGTGCAAGGACACCAAATTCAAATCCATTTTCCTACCATTTCAAGCAGGGTGCAAGGCCACCAAATTCAAGTGCAGTTTCTTACCACCAAGCAGGGTGCAAGACCACCAAATTCAGGTGCAGTTTCCTACCACTTCAAACAGGGTGCAAGGCCACCAAATTCGTGCAGTTTCCTACCACTTCAAGCAGGGTGCAAGGCCACCGAATTCAAGTGCTGTTTCCGACCACTTCAAGAGGGTGCAAGGCCACCGAATTCAAGTGCAGTTTCATACCACTTCAAGCAGGGTGCAAGGCCACCAAATTCAAGTGCAGTTTCATACCACTTCAAGCAGGATCCAAGTCCACCAAATTCAAGTGCTGTTTCATACCACTTTAAGCAGGGTGCAAGGCCACCAAACCCCCACCAACCATTTGCGGTGCTTTTACTTCAACCCAACCCCCCACCAACCATTTGCACTGCTTTTACTTCAACCCAAACCCCCACCAACCATTTGCAGTGCTTTTACTTTTATCCAACCCCCACCAACCATCTGCAGTGCTTTTACTTCAAACCAACCACATTTTCATTTTCAAACCACATTAAGAGCACTCAAGGTCAGTAAAACCATACTCACAGTTTAGTAGACATGTGTTCAGTGTTATTCACAGCTCAGACTGAGAGACGTGACCCTCTCACTTCCCCCATCTTGCAGAGACTGAGTGAGACACAACACTTCCTGGTTTTATAGTCCCTCCCCCCTTGAACCAGCAGGGGCAGCAGAGAGAATCTCAACATTTTAAAAATATTAATAACTTTTATTTTACATCAATGGGAAAAATCCTCTTGTCCTGCGCAGCGGAAGGGGACTCTGAGTCCAAAAATCACAGCCGTAAGTGGCAGAGTTTTTTTCTAAAATCATCAAACAGAAAAACAGGAAATGGTCAAGATCAGACTTTTAGTAATATAGATGAAGAGGAACCAGTTGGAGGATCAATTAAATGCTAGTTTAACATAATTGGCAAAAGAGTCATGGAGACATGAAAACCAATTATTTTGTGTGTGTGTGTGTGTGCAAGGAAAGTCATTATAATCTGAGGTACGTCCCCAAATGGTCATAAGGTCATGTGATAGGAACAGAATTAGGCCATTCAGCCCATCAAGTCTACTCCGCCATTCAATCGTGGCTGATCTACCTCTCCCTCCTAACTCCATTCCCCTGCTTTCTAAATGCAACATTTAGTGAAAGGAACTGGGGTGCATATTGACACGAGAGCAAGGAAGAGACTAAGTGCAGACTTGGTATATTTTTCACTTTGGTAATGCAAAGCTAAGATTGATATTGGAACCAGGATATGTTGTCAGAATTGAGGTTTTTAAAGCGAACGATCTCTCCCTTTAGCACCCAAATTTTTAAAAAGGCAACCGAATCCATATAGTGATCTCTGCCCAAAATATCATCTTAATATAAAGCTGTCAATCTTGCAGTATTGGCTGGTGACTGCTTAGCAAGTTAACTCGTGTAGTGTGTAAAATGGTACATTAACGTTTTAATTTATAGCACAGTTTGGTACAAAGTGAGAATGTTTACAATGACTTCGTGCCATGTAGTTCAAATACACATCTGTTTTACATAGACACTTTTTATTGCCGCTACTTCGTCATGTTTTTATTAACTTTAGGAGGGTAGGGGGCTCATTACGTTTTTGTCAATCGCCTTGAAATGCAATAAGCACGCAGCATCAAAAACACAATAGCTGCTGCAGACACTGGAACCCGGTAGCCCACATAGCTCGGCATTTAGGTTTACACGCAATGCACCCATGGAGTGATTTTTGTTCCAACGATAAAACGGGAGGGAGGGAGGGGAACATTTTTTTTTTGTCATGTACAATGTTTGACTGCAGTCCAGTCAAAAGATCCAAACGTTTCCTTAACTATACGCAGTCTATTTCGTATTTTTCAGGCTATAAAGTTAATTTACTCTGCATGCACACTCCTTCAATTCAGGCAGTGAGACCCCCAACAGGTTGGGCAGTGAGACCCCCCCAACAGGCAGCCTTACCTAATTGCTTCAGAATGGAGCCAATGCAATGTAGAAGTCACAGTGGGCTTTGCAGCAAGTGCATTATTCAGCCACACTCTTGAGGCGCCGCGGTCATCCGAGGACACGGCTCACCAGTCTGCCGAGGGACGCACTCAGTTCCATTTAAATCGGCTCTGAAAGAAAAGGACCTGACAACAGCACTTCTTATTTACGATTTTGGCACGGGGCAATTGACCCGATTTACGACGCCTTTATCTCCATTTGCGCATATTATATCTATTATTACAACGAGGACAGAGAATCTGATTCGCACTCGATTGCAGGTGCCAGTTTGTGGAGATTGGTCATGCTCTATATATGTGGAACTCTTTACACAGCAGCCGCACGTGTACCGCACATTATACAGAAAACATACACTGTTTCCTGTGTTTCAAATATTCTCAGATGAGAACCCCACCTTGGAATTTTTGAACACTTGAAATTCAGTTTCAATTTGGCCATGATGTTAGATAGAACGTGTAGGTTAGCAATGAACACAAAGACCTTTTCAAATTACCTCTTACGTTGGCTCACAATTTATTTTCACAGATCTTACTTGTTTTTGGAAGGTGGAGAACATTATTAAACAGGACTTTTAACTATCAAATGGATGTATCAGACAGTAATAAAACTGCTCACTGTAATAGGAAAAGAAAGATGGAACCAGGGATGGTGGGTGGGGAGGTAGTGTAGAAAGGAGAAAGGGCAGGGGAAAGGTGGAGACAGCTGCCGGAGGGAGATAAGCAGGAACGAATAGGTTAGAAGTAAATGGAACCATTAAGGAAGAGATTATTATTGGGTTATGGGCTACCCAAGTGTTGTTTCTCTCTTTTACATTGGCCTCCGCAGGCAGAGGGAAATGTAGCGGTCAGGCAGCATCTGGAAAGGGATGGACAGCAATGTTATGGGTAGGAACACTTCTTCAGACTTAGGTGTGGCCAATCATGGATCTCTTTATTGCCTCAAACAAAAGTCGTCCTTCAATCCAAGTAAGTGTAGGAAGGAACTGCAGCTGCTGGTTTTCACCGAAGATAGACACAAAATGCTGGAGTAACTCAGCGGGACAGGCAGCATCTCTGGAGAGAAGGAATGGGTGATGTTTTGGGTCAAGACCCTTCTTCAGACTACAAATGACTTCATCAGAGGAGAGTCTAGAGGTATGAAAGGGTAAGGTGTGAAAATGACATGATCAAAGCAGATGATGATAAGGAAATGTAGAATGGCTCATTGTTGGCTGGGGGAAAGGTGGCAACGAGGCATACAATCAGTAATATTTTATCATGAGGACAGTAGATCTAGTCGCAGAACCAGGATGGGGGAGGGACGGACAGAGAGCAAGGGTTACTTTGAGTTAGAGAAATCAATGTTCATTCCGCTGGGTTGTAAGCTGCCCAAGCAAAATATGAGGTGCTGTTCCTCCAATTTGCATTGGGCCTCACTCTGACAGTGGAGGAGGCCCAGGACAGGAAGGTCAGTGTGGGAATGGGAGGGGGAGTTGAAGTGTTTCAAGTAATCCAAGTTGTTCAATCAATCTATGACCACAATTGCTGGTGCAGCTATGTACTTTGGCCATCATATTCTGCTCTGGCTACCTCATCTAATTATTAATGTATTGTATTAATGTTTCTTGCACATTTATTTATCATGTGGTTGCGTCCATGTGCCTACAATGCTGCAGAAAGTAAGAATGTCATTGTTCTCATCACCTTGCAGATAAAATTAAACTCTCATTCCTTTCTCCCAAAACAATGACAAGCAATTGGATTAATCAACCCAACAGTTTATCTCTCCCGTAATGTGAAAGATTCCTCCTGCTCATTCTGCTCACCCTCAATAGAAAACAGTTGAGACATTTCTGTATGCATGTACCTGGACTGCAACTAACCACAATAGCAATGCAGATTCTTATAGTTATTTTCACAATCAAAAAGGTGGCCTTAAGTGTGTTGTTCCTATCATCCTCCTTGTTTAGTAATTCTTGCCAATAACCTTTAGTGTTGATTCAGTGAATGTTTTCATTTCAACCTCTTCATTAAGCAATTTTACTATTGGCAGGCAACCCAACAGGACTGATCCATACCCTTAACATTAGTGAAGGGTATTAGTATGAAGCAGCCTCAGCTAGACTGAGAGAGGGGAAAAGAGAGAGAGTAGCAAACAAAAGGGAAGGGTCTTGACCCGAAACATCGCCTATTCCTTTTCTCCTTAGATGCTGCCTCACCCGCTGAGTTTCCCCAACATTTTTTGTCTACTTCTGAATATTAGTGAGACTGTTTCTACTTTCAAAACTTGAAGACAGTGGGAGAGCAGCCATCTTGCTGAAAGCAAGAATCTGCTTTAAAAAAAAAGTCTAAAAATCATCAGGAAGAGGTTGCCGAGTGTTCTTGCTGATTGTGGAGGTGGGGCATTAGTGTGAAGCAGGCCTCCGATGGGCTCAGTGAGAGATCGTAGCAAATAAAGAGAAAGCAAGTTCTGGCGGAGTGGCCATGTTTGGGCTTGAGGGCCTTGTTGAGGCTTGAATTTCCTGTTGAGGAAAATGCAACTTGAGGCTTTGGTTCAAGAGGCTTTGGTTCAAGAGGCTTCAGCGTGAAGGGCGGAGGAGAGAAATGCCAGTTTCATGTACTCCACATGCATGGTGCTATCCTCCCACACACACGCAACTGACCACTTGGTTACCTCTTCCTTTGGTGATCATAGAGTCATGGAATGATACAGTGTGGAAACAGGCCTTTCGGCCCAACTCGCCTACACCGGCCAACAATGTGCCAGCTACACTAGTCCCACTTTCCTGTGCTTGGTCCATAACCCTCCAAACCTATCCTATCCATGTGCCTGTCCAACTGTTTCTTAAACGATGGGATAGTCCCAGCCTCAACTACCTTCTCTGGCAGCTTGTTCCATACACCCACCACCCTCTGTGTGAAAAAGTTACCCCTCGGATTCCTATTAAATATTTTCTCCTTCACCTTGAACCTATGTCCTCTGGTCCTCAATTCCCCTACTCTGGGCAAGACTCTGTGCATCTACCCGATTTATTCCTCTCATGATTTTGTATACCTCTATAAGATCTCCCCTCATCCTCCTGCGCTCCATGGAATAGAGGCCCAGCCTACTCAACCTCTCCCTATAGCTCACACCCTCTAGCCCTGGCAACATCTTCGTAAATCTTTTCTGAACCCTTTCAAACTTGACAATATCTTTCCTGTAACATGGTGCCCAGAACTGAACACAATATTCTAAATGCGGTCTCACCAACGTCTTATACAACCGCAACATGGCCTCCCAACTTCTCTACTCAATACTCTGACTGATCCCCCTCATCTGCTCTCCCACATGCTTGCAACTGCCCATCATCCCCTCCCATTGCATCCACTTCTCATCCTCTCGCACCCCCTTCACACTGCTACATATTGGCAATCTTTCCTGTTCCCTCTCAGTCCTGATGCAGAGTCTTGAGCTGAAATATATTTTATACTATTTATGCCGACTTACATCTTTTGCCTCCAAAAATGTTGATTAACCTGCTGAGTTCTTCCAGCATTCTGTTTTAATTTTAGATTCCAGCATCTAAAGTTGCTTTTGTAATTATAGTGTGCATGTGGCCGCAGTATAATCTCGCATGTCAATAATCTTAATTTGCAAACAGCAGTGCAGCGGTAGAATTGCTGCCTTACTGCACCAGAAACCCGAGTTCAATCCTGACAACGGGTGATGCCCGTACGGACTTTATACGCTCTCCCCGTGACCACGTGGATTTTCTCTGGGCGCTCCAGTTTCCCCCCACATGACAAAGAACTACAGGTTTGCAGGTTAATTGGCTTCTGTAAATTGTAAATTGTCCATATTGTGTCAGATGGTGCTAGTGTATGGAGTGATGAGAGTTCTATGCGGACTTGTTGGGCCGAAGGGCCTGTTTCCACGCTGTATTTCTAAATTGTAAAGTCTAATGCAGGCTGGGATATATGACAGGACTCTATGTTCGCACTGCTGCAGTATAAGCTGCATATGGCAGGTGTCTGAATTTATCTGGCACCAAGTCTAAACAGGTTGCATGACAATCTGAGCCTGCATGACAATAGTCTGATTTTACCAAACAACTGTCTAAATTTGCATGGCGGCAGTTTCAGCTCACTTGGCAAACATCTAAACTGAATGATTGAGGTCTGGGTCTGCATGATCTCTGGGTCTGCATGGGTCTAAATCATTATGGTTGAGTTTGAACTTGATCCATTCACAGATATGTAAAATGTAATTTTATTCATGCACGGAGTCTCTTGCCCAGAGTCGATTAAACGAGGACCAGAGAACATAGGTTTAAGGTGAAGGGGAAAAAATTAATTGGAATCTGAGGGGTAGCTTTTTCACACAGAGGGTGGTGGGACATGTTGGTCAGTGTGGGCAATTTGGGCTGAAGGGCCTGTTTCCTCGCTGTATGAATCTATGTAGCAATGTTACAAAATTTTGAGATTTTAAAAATCAAGTCTGCAATTTATCTCATCAGATAAAGCACAAAAATAAGTTTAATTTGACACCTAATACACTTTCATATCTTCAGTATTAAAAAAGTTATGGCCATTTTCATACTCTGAAATTAGCATCTTGTTCCCTATTGCTTTTCCATTGACTGAACTTAAAAGCTGTGATCGAGGACAGTCAAAAGCCCATAACTTTCTTAAAAATTAAGAGAACTGAATGAAAATTTCAGTTATTATAGATTGAAGCAAATATGAAACAATCTTACTTGGATGACCTGAAAGTAAAGCATATAATTAGTTAGTTACCTAATTGCAGCTAATTACAAAATTCAATTACTAGATCTAAACATCTATCCATTTCTTAAGAAAAGGTTAACATTTCTAAATAGCCTAAGTGTCCAAATAACATTCACACAAGAATTCACAATATAACATGATTTTTAAATCTCATTGTCATGAATTTATAGGAACTTAGAGTTTAATTCACGTAAATTAATGGCCATTTAAATCATCTTGCGAGTGGGTTTTTGTGGAACGCGATCGATTGTAACGTTGCGGATGCAGTGAATTTGAACCCCATATCGGCAGGAAAAACACTGCCGGTTCGTACCAAAATCACATTTTCGCCAATTAAATTTGGATTAAAGTCATCCTAAGAAGCAAGTTTATATGTAAAATAAACGACTTACATTATGTTTTGTCTCCTACGTGAGATCCGTCCCGTTGTAGGCGTTGAGGACGTTGGAAGACGCTTTTTTATTTTACTCCAGCGATTAAATTGTCCCACAATTTTTTTTTTAAACTTCCGAGAATGGAAGTCGGAACGATTTTTCTGCATCAGATAGTTGCCCGAGTAAATATATCTCGGACAGGCAGGAGAAAACGGCATTTTAATCCCGCCCCCCCTCAAAGGCGCCAAAGTCGCGCACACAACCAGTGGCAGAACTGCAGCGCTGCTGAAGGTAAGTATTGTAACATCGCTACTCTATGACTCTAATTGCGATCCCGATACTGACACATGCCTCCACATTGATTCTTACTGACTGCATAACTGCAGTGTCCTGGTTAAGATTGGATTGTGCCCATTGATAAATACGACGACAAAGTTAATTGACTGCCAATAGTGAACATACAGTAATTGCGTACAATTTAGAATTTTAGAACAAATAGTAAAGTTAAAAAATCCAGCTTTCTCTGGCATGGCAAACCTTATTGTTAAGTGTAAAATGGCAAAAAATTGTCATAAATCTGAGTCCTGGCAGAAACTAGACTGCTACAATACTCCCTGGCCGTAATCCTCCTATACATATGGAGATAATCTGTTCAGTAAATTCTCGGGACTCTCCTGAATGTTGAAGGAATCTGCATCTATTTATCAATTACCAGTTCTTGATGACCAAGCAAAGCATAATTTAAAATGATTGAGATGTTTATGGAATTACCAAGGAAATAATTTTCTATCAATTGAGAACTTGTCTTTACTCTGTTCCAGTTGTTAGTGTAAAATGAGTTCACATAATGCATCTGTATGCCCATCCCGTTGTTTTTAAATATATCTTCTAAACGAGTAAAACTGCTTTGGACTTTCTGACTTGGGCACAATGAATCATTGCAGCAGAACTAGCATGAGTAGCCTAGTTTAGTTTAGAGATACAGCGCGGAAACAGGCCCTTCGGCCCACTGAGTCCGTGCCCACCGGCGATCCCCACACATTAACACTATCCTACCCACACTAGGAACAATTTACAATTACACCAAGCCAATTAACCTACAAACCTGTACGTCTTTGGAGTGTGGGAGGAAAATGGAACACCTGGATAAAACCCACACGGTCATGGGGAGAACGTATAAACTCCATACAGACAGCACCTGTAGTCAGGATCGAACCTAGGTCTCTGGCGTTATAAGGCAGCAACTCTACCGCTGTGCCACCTGAGTAGGACCAAATAGCTTAATAAATGCGTGCACTTATTTTGACAAATAGCACTGATCGCTGAGCAGAGCATGTATGATAAGATCAGGGAGATGGAACCATCAACATCACTTCTGGTATCAGTAAGATTATTTGGCAAAGTAACTGTTTGTGGATTGGGATGCACATCAATCTTTGATAATGTATTCATTATCTGCATTTTGGTTTGCTATTATTTTTGTAAATCAGACTTAACTGCTTCTGATCAGCAAAATTGGTGTCTGATTTTTGGGGGGAAGAGAGCTCCTTCATGAAGAATTCTTTGGTTTAGGAATATGTATTTTGCAATTAGTTGTCCATGTACAAAAACTTTCAGAAATGCTTATTAAAATCTTCTGAGACTCCCCAATGTGTTAAGGACTTGTCGCATTTGGCGTAATTTGCACGTCATTTACGCGACATCATTTATGCGTAACGATGCACGTGATGCGCGCATGGTGCGTGGTGACGTAGGCAGTGACACGCGGTCGCGCGCGGCGCCCCAGGATTTTGGGATGTACAAAATCTGAAATGTTCAGGAAATACCATCAAATTCCAGGAAATTTGGGATTCTATTTAAGGAATTTTTTTTTTGAGGTGTGGAAGCAATGGGCCAAATAGACAATAGACAATAGACAACAGGTGCAGGTCATTTGGCCCTTCGAGCCACTACCGCCATTCAATGTGATCATGGCTGATCATCCCCAATCAGTACCCCGTTCCTGCCTTCTCCCCATATCCCCTGACTGCTATTTTTAAGTCCTATCTAGCTCTCTCTTGAAATCATCCAGAGAACCTGCTTCCACCGCCCTCTGAGGCAGAGAATTCCAAAGACAAAAATATTAGTGTGGAAGTGGGAAGAAGAGTTATAATTACATGCTGTCTGAAATTCAAAATAGTCACTGTAGACAGAGCAGAAATGCTCTGCAAAATGCTGACCAGTTTCACCAGCGTTTCACCAGTGTAGAGGAGGCCACATGATGTTCCAAATACCAAATTGGAATTAGTGCAGATAAACCTCTGCCTTACCAGGAAGGGCTGTCAGGTCCCTGGAGAGTGACTCGAGAAAAGATGAAACGACAGTTGTTGGCCCAATCTCTCCTCTCCCCATGGTTTCACCTGCTCATCATAAGGTCATGTTCATAAGTGATAGGAGTAGAATTAGGCCATTTGGTCCATCGTCCACTCTACTATTCAATCATGGTTGATCTATCTCTCCCTCCTAACCCCATCCTCCTGCCTTCTCCCCATAACCCCTGACACCCGTACTAATCAAAAATCAATCTATCTCTGCCTTAAAAAATATCCATTGGCTTGGCCTCCACAGCCTTCTGTGGCAAAGAATTCCACAGATTCACCACCCTCTGAATGAAGACATTTCTCCTCATCTCCTTCCCAAAGGAACATCTTTTAATTCTGAGGTTATGAGCTCTGGTCTTAGACTCTTGCACTAGTGGAAATATCGTAATTCTCTTCAGTTATCCAAACAACTATCATCCCCCTTCCCATCCTCCTTTATACTGCTACTCACTCACTTTTCTGCTTCATCCCTTAATGTAGGATCTTAGCCTGAAACATCAACTTACACCTTTTGGCTCCACAGATGTTATTGACCTACCAAGCATTCTATTTTATTGCTCTTGATTCCAGCATCCACATTCTCTTTTACCTGCTGAATGAACAGTGAGATTTGTTTCTGCCAGTTTAAAAGGCTGCAAAAACAAAATGCAATGCTGAAGAATTATTTCAATTATTTCAGCTAGTTTTATGTTTGTGCTACATCTGCACTACTAGAATTTGAGGCCATAAGTTAACTTCAGTTCCCTCTGGGGTTGCATGTGGTTGTACAGCCTATGATTTTCATCCATTCATTTCCTGAGAAATATAGTCACGCCAGGATTACCAGATCACACAGGAACCTACTTTTTGTTCCCTAATGCTGTAAATAAGAGGTTTTAGAACTTATTAGGGGGGCGGGGGGCAGGAGTCATTGAATAGTGTGATGTGATAACCCAAATGCCCTTTCAAGAATCACTTCTACCTCCAGAATTAAATTTACGAGGTCTCAGCTGCAAGATTATGAGTTTGAGTCAGAGTTTTACTATTTCCTCACACAGAAATCTGTTTCCCACATCCTTTGAAGGAATTCTGTTTTCCCAGTTATTTTTATAGCTCTGTTTCCCAGTTAATCTTCTGCTGGGCTTTCTCCATAGGACCAAGCATTTGATTGAAGTGTATCAAGTGCCATTTCCCTCAGTGTGTCATGTTAATGTAGTTGTTGATCAGCATGATTACCTGCAATCTCAATGGCATAATAAAGGGCCTGTCCCACTTGGACAACCTAATCCACGAGTTTAGAAGACCCTAGACGAGTTGAAATAAATGTCAAGGTCGTGGTGACTCGCCGAAGTAAAAGACCTCCTACGACCTCCTACGACTATGCCTGCGACCTCCTACGACTATGTCTACGACCTCCTGCGACCCCCTCGACCTCAGTCTTCCACACCTAAGACCAACTACGACTAGCTACGAGTGGAAAATGATCACATTATAAAATGATGTCATGTTTGCATTTTTTTTCTCGGGCCAGTTACCGACCTACGACTATCTACGACTACCATCTCGACCTACTACGACCTACCTACAACCTACCTACGAGTTAATAGTATCAATTTTTTCCATGCAACCTTTTTTTTTACTCGTGGACATTTTTTTATCAGGCTGGAAAAAATGCCGCGACCTACTTGAGGCCACGAGTACGCGGAGACCACTCACGAGCATGAGGAAGAGTTACGAAGACCTCCTACGACCTCGTGGCTACCATGCTGCGAGTATGAGTCAAGGGCAAACTCGGTCGCCAATTAGGTCGTGAAAGTGAGACAGAGGCTTAACAGTGCATATAGCTACGCGATGGCAGCATATGATCCAAATGTAAGATGTTTAACTTCTCATAGTCACAGACTCTTAGAATCAATAGAATCAACCGTCTGCCACTTTCTTACACCAACCCTGCAACAGGACCAGTTATTAAAAGAGGAGCTCATAAGTGATAGGAACAGAATTCGGACATTCGGCCCATCAAGTCCACTCCACCATTCAATCATGGCTGATCTATCTCTCCCTCCTAACTCCATTCTCCTGCCTTCGCTCTATAACCCCTGACACCCGTGCTAATCAAGAATCTATCTATCTCTGCTTTAAACATATCCATTGACGGCACATCAATGCTGCCGCATCTTTTTCATATTTCAGCATTTGGGATGTCCCATGGACATACAATGTGATTTATTTAAAGGCATGGTTGTGATGGAGTGATGGTGGAAAAGCTTTCTGTTGCAATGGGACTTTAGTGAGAGATGCAGTCAGAATTAATCTGAGGTCATGGGAGCAGCAATATAAATACAATGCATCCTCCTTTTCACTTCTTCCTACTTTCGCTCTGAAGCCAAGCGCTATTACATCAGAAATTTCTCACATAGTATAAGTAAACTTCACCAGGCTGAAAGATTTCCTCAGTGATCCAACTAAGTTGACAACAAAAATTAACGTCAACATTAGGAATTGGGAATTACCTCTGAGTTTCAACAATCACCCTGCAATTAATGTCAGTCCCATAATAAAGGCTTCAGCCAAGATTAACAAAACAAAGTGTACCATACTTAAGAACAAAAGGCAGGATATGGGACCATGCAGCAGAGGAATACGTGTGAATGAACTATAAAAGTAATAAGAAAAACAGAATTCCTTCAAGAGATTTGGGAATCTTTTTTCCTTATGAGAAAATAGCAGAGACCAAGGCTAAGACAACGAAAGGTCAAAAAAACAAATGGCTAAGGAAGATTACTTTAACAACTGTAGTGAGGCATAGAACTCACACAAAGGTTAATGGAGGATAGCCACATTGAGTATTAGGGGGTAAGAAGTGGAAAATCTGGTGCTGCGAGCCAAAGAAAATGTCTGGCTATGGAAAACCTAGATGGAGTGTCAAAGAACAAGCAGGTCTTTTAAAGGATGTCAATAGATATACTTTAAAGGAATCAGGAAATAGCAGATGTGTTGACATATTTTTTCCATCAGTTTTCAGAGAGAAGAACTGCAGACATTCCAAGTCCATACAGGCTTGGGAATCAATTGCTTCCATGGAGTTAGTAAAGTGCTAGCATGATAAGGAGGCACAGATAAATAAATATGGCTAAAGCACTGGAACCAGATGAAAAAATAAGTTCATAAATGATAGGAGCAGAATTAGGCCCATCAAGTCTACTCTGCCATTCAATCATGACTGATCTATCTATCCCTTTTAACCCCATTCTCCTGCCTTCTCCCCATAACCACTGACACCCGTACTAATCAAGAATCTATCTATCTCTGCCTTAAACATATCCATTGACTTGGCCTCCACAGCCTTCTGTGGCAATTAATTCCACAAATTCACCACCCTCTGACTAAAGACATTCTTCCTCATCTCCTTGCTTAAGGAACGGCCTTTAATTATGAGGCTATGATCTCTGGTCCTACACTCTCCCACTAGTGGAAACATCCTCTCCACATCTAAGCCTTTCACTATTCCGTAAGTTTCAATGAGGTACCCCCTCATCCTTCTAAACTCCAGCGAGTCCAACGAGTACAGCCAGTGCCATCAAACACTCATCATACGTTAATCCAATCATTCCTGGGATAATTCTTGAAAATCTCCTCTGGACCCTCCCCAGAGTCAGCACAAAATGGTGTGAACATGAGAGCAACTTAAATATAGCTCGTGATTCAGCTAATATGTTAAAGTTACAGTAACTATTAGATCCATCATTACAAATTAATATTGCTGGATGAATGAGGTTGTGGAGCGGGGACTATTTGGTTAATTATGCCACATTATTGCAGTGTACTTAATGGCACTCATTTACACATACACACTCACCAACAATGAGTTGGAGCTCAAACATTCCGAAATGGGGGAGTGAAGACCTGATTTTATGAATGATCATTCTGAGCCGTTCACTGGCATTGTTTCAGGAAACAGCAGGCATACTCTTCATGATAATACACCTCATAACCTGAGGTGGAAGATTCAATTTTTGGATGAACAAAATCTTATGTTTTGTCTATCAGAAAAAAAAACTTGTGTTGTATTATTTGATATGATATTTCATCAGTGCTGGTTGCATGTTAACATGTCCCTTCCGGACAATTAAATTGGATGTATTGGAGTTAAGGAGGCCAGGTAAATTAATAGAGGAGACGAGAATAGAAGATAATAGTAATAAAGTTAGACAAAGAAAGACAGGAATTAAACTTGAGAGAAGCATATTTACTGCATCTTATCCAATACTATCTTCCCATCATCTCTCTTCTTACGGAAATCTCCAATTGTATTATCCAGTATATGGATGTGGAAAGGCATAACATACTGGAGTAACACTGCGGGACAGGCAGCATTTTTGGAGAGAAAGAATGGGTGACGTTTCTGGTAGAGATCCTTCTTCAGACTGAGAGTCAGGGGAGAGGGAGACACAGAGATAGAGAAGGGTAAGGTGTTAAAACGAGACATCAAGGGACGAAGATAAAGGAAAATGTAGATCATTGTTAACTAGGGGAAGTTGACAACAAAGCATACAAAGATAAAATGTAATCAGGAGGACAGTCTGACTGGTCGGAGAAGGGATAGGGAGAGAGGGAAAGCAAGGGTTAATTGAAGTTAGAGAAATTGATATTCATACCGCTGGGTGGGAAACTGCCCAGGCAAAATATGAAGTGCTGTTCCTCCAATTTGCGTTGGGCCTCACTCTGACTGTGGAGGAGGCCCAGGACAGAAAGGTCAGTGTGGGAATGGGAGGGGGAGTTAAAGTGTTTAGCAACTGAGAGATCATGTAGGTCTAGGCAGACTGAGCGGAGGTGTTCAGCGGAATGATCGCCGAGCCTGCGCTTGGTCTCACCGACATATAGGAGTCCACACCTGGAACAACGGGTACTGTAGATGAGGTTGTAGGAGGTGCAAGTGAACCTCTGCCTCATCTGAAAGGACTGCCGTGGTAATGTGGGCATTTTTTTCCACTTTTCCTTTTCTGCAAATGACTAATTATCTGCGGCACGGTGGCAGAGTGGTAGAGCTATTGCCTTACAGCGGCAGAGACCCGGGTTCGATCCTGACCGCGGGTGCTTGTCTGTACGGAGTTTGTACGTACTCCCCGTGACCTGCGTGGAATTTGTCCAAGATTTTCAGTTTCCTCCCACACTCAAAAGACATACAGGTTTGTAAGTTAATTGGTATAGATGTAAAAGTGAATTATCCCCAGTGTGCGTAGGATAGTGTTGGTGTGCCGGGATCGCTGGTCGGTGCAGAAGCAATGGGCCGAAAGGACTGTTTCCGTGCTGTATCTCTGAACTAAAAACTAAACTAAATCAACAGTCTACCCTCCATGTAATCCTCAAGGCCTGACATTATGCCTCTGTCATTTTATCATTGAAAGCAGAGCATTTAGCTATCATGGCCAGAATTTTAGGAAACATCATTCCATACCAAATATGAAAGAAAGTATAGGTTAGGCAAAAAAAAGGCTTCTCATTTCATCGTGTTGTGTGGAATATTAGAAACAAAATATTCACAGAAATCATACTATAGTCTAGTTGGCGTAAACATTGCGAGCTGATTTTTAAAACATACTGATAATAGGAACGTAATTATTCATTAAAGTTCAAACAGATTTTCCGATTTATGGAAATATGTGCCTGATGAGGTGCTTTTTCAATCAGCAGAACTTATATTTGAATTCAGTCAAGTCTGGTCACTTATCTGAGGATATTTTTCAGGGTCTGGTTTTTAATCTGAATTTGTTTACCGCCTATGAAGAGACAAAATCAAGCCACAGATGTTCTGTAAATGGTTAAGAAAAGGAAATTAACTCAAACCAAAATTATAGGATCGATTTTCACGTGCACGCATGTGCCGCACATTAAGAGTTTGTTCTTAATGAATGTGTTGTGATTTATTTTATGAATGGTGTTCCCAAAAAATATAAGGATTCAGAAAATCTAACTTATGTTATATATTTTAGTAACAAGGTTGGCAATCAATTAATATTTTTTATTAACTCGGCGGGTCAGACATCTTTGGAGGAAAGGAATAGGCGACATTTCGGGTCGAGACCTTTCTTCAGCATGAGAGTCAGGGGAAAGGGAAATGAGAGATATAGACGGTGATGTAGAGAGATATAGAACAAAGGAATGAAAGATACGCAAAAAAGTAACAATGATAAAGGAAACAGGCCATTGTTCGCTGTTGCCTCGGTGAGAACAAGTTACAGACAATGAGACTCAACTGGACGACTTTGAAGCTGTTACAACGGGTGGCGGAGGGATAGGGAGAGAGGGAATGCAGGGATCACTTGAAGTTAGAGAAATCAATACATACCACTGGGCTGTAAGCTGCCCAAGATAAATATGAGGTGCTGTTCCGCCAATTTGCATTTGGCCTCACTCTGACAATGGAGGAGGCCTAGGACAGAAAGGTCAGTGTGGAAATGGGAAGAGGAATTAAAGTGTTTGGCAACCGGGAGATCAGGTAGGTCCAGGCGGACTGAGCGAAGGTGTTCAGCAAAACGATCGCCCAGCCTACGTTTGGTCTCGCCGATGTATAAGAGTTTGCTCCTTGAACAACGGATACAGTAGATGAGGTTGGAGGAAGTGCAAGTGAACCTCTGCCTCACCTGAAAGGACTGTTGGGGTCCCTGGACCGAGTCGAGGGAGGAGGTATAGGGACAGGTGTTGCATCTCCTGCAGCTGCAGCGGAAGGGAGCTGGGGAGGGGGTGGTTTGGGTGGGAATGGATGAGTTGACCAGGGAGTTGCGGAGGGAACAGTCTCTGCGGAAGGCGGAAAGGGGTGGAGATGGGAAGATGTGACTAGTGGTGGGATCCCGTTGGAGATGGCGAAAATGTCGGAGGATTATGTGTTGTATGCGACGGGCTGATGGGGTGAAAGGTAAGGACTAGGGGGACTCTGTCCCTGTTGTGACTGGGGGGAGGGGGAGCAAAAACGGAGCTGCTGTGTACTGAGGAGACAAGTGTGAGGTCCTCATCTATGATGGAAGAGGAGAAACCCCGTTCCCCTAAAGAGTCTTGGGTGTCCTGGTAGAGAACACCTCATCTTGGGCGCAGATACGTTGTAGACGGAGGCATTGGGAGTAGGGAATAGAGTCCTTGCAGGAAGCTAACTGGGAAGAAGTGTAGAGTAGATTGCCGTAGTCTAGATATCTGCGGTTTAAACCAGCATCTGCAATTCCTTCCTAAACTATTTTTTTACCAGATGTAATTAAGCTTAACCACTATAAGAATGTGCACCATGGCTCTTCTACGTCCGTATCACTTTTACAATAGACAATAGGTGCAAGAGTAGGCAATTCGGCCCTTTGAGCCAGCACCGCCATTCACTGTGATCATGGCTGATCATCCACAATCAGTATGGCATCCACAATCAGTATCACAAAGACATGTGGGAAGATGCCCAACCACAAGTTGGGCTGAAGGACCTGTTTCCACATTGTATTACTCCATGACTATGAGTATTAAATCTCGAGTCCACCGTCTCAGAATTAACTGTTTTTCTCTCATTGATCTTTGGAGGGTCTGCTTTTGTGCAACAGTTAATCTATTTGTTTATACAGCAATGGGTTGCGACATCTGAAAAAGGTGGGAAGTAACATAAACCAAATTACAAATTAAGCCTCTTGAATTCCTTCTGTTTATAGATCCCAATGAATGTATTAAGTCAAAACTTTTTTTCCAAAAAATATTAATCCTAAACAAGCGTATGATGAATAACATTGACGTCAGAATATTTTAAAAACTACTGTGAAATAAACTTCCCAAATGCTATTATTTTTAAACAATACAAAAATTCTTTGGGTTAGATAATTGAAGAATCATAACAAAACTAGACATCATTCATTTTGTTGTGTTAACTTCAGACCATTGAAAAAAATTATTTGAGTATTTCATCACAGCACTAACGATGAACATGCCACCTCAAAATAAATTCCACTCTTTCAAAGATCATTGCAAGTAAGCAAACACAGATAAGGAAAGCTGCTTCAAGGAGAAAGGGAAAATAATGGCAGAACCCAGGGACAAATGCACTTATAAAACTTTGCATTGCGTATTTGATTGCCATCTTCATATTTTCTGTTGTCCTTCATCTGGAGACAAGTTCAGTTTTGAGGGAGTGCCACAGATTGTAATACAGTGCCCTCCATAATGTTTGCGACAAAGACAAATGTATAAAAATGGCCTTTATTAAAATCTGACAATGTGCACCTTAACCACATGTGATTTTTTAATATTACAAATCTCAAATTGTGGAGTACAGAGGCAAATAAATAAATGATGGGTCTTTGTCCCAAACATTATGGAGGGCACTGTATAACAGGGTTACTGATGTCGTTTTCGAGGGTGCATACAGCAACTTAGAAACTTTTAAATGTTCGCCTCTACCCCACATCCCTTCACTGAACCGATTTAATGAATTTGATGGGTGATGCTTGTGATCTGATATTTATTATCTGGAAAGTATCCAACCCTAAATTCTTCTATGGAATAATGCACTTTTTTTTGTGCCCACTGCCTTTCTTTGTTAGTTAATTTATCAAGTGCTGTCAAGGCTGACTAAGAAACTACTGTATGTAATAAAATCGCAAACTGATCCAGCATGGAAACAGCTTCGCAATTCCTTCAAGGTCCCTTGACTGACTCAGAAATGTTTGTATATCAATAAAAGCCACATAAAATAGATAGAAATTTTTATTCTGACAATATCTGTGAGGTTGTCCAAACTAATGATATGTAAACAATTTACATGCTGTAGTGTAGATAATTGATTCCAGTAAGAAATGTGGGATATAATAACAATTTTATCAGTTCCAACATAGTACAGAAGTATAAAATTAGCTTCTTAAAAATACTTATCGATTGCTTTTATTTGCATTGTGATAATTGAAACATTTCTGAAACTGATTGTAAAATTGCTGCATTACATTGAACCAATGCATGCTAAGAGCAGTTTCTAACAGCTGTGCAAAAAAACAAAGTGCTGGAGGAATGCAGCAGGTCAGGCAGCATCTGTGGTGGAAATGGACAGACAATGCTTTGGGTTAGGACCCTTCCCTCCACATATACTGCCTTACCCTGATGCTGCTGAATTCCTCCGGCACTTCGTTTTTTTTTTTGCCTACGATTCCAGCACCCACAGATCCTTGTATCTCCATTCTAGCAGCAGGGCTTTGGCAGGTTCAGAGTGGGCCTTGCATTTATTATCACTGACATTTTGTGTTTCAGCCACATGTCACACAATGTTTCTGGCTTGGGAAAGTCAATTTTCCATTTAGTAAAAGTGAATGAGTTTGTGCATTACAAACACCACCGTATTCATGAATTTTGCATACTTCAAAAGACATCTGTCTAGAAATTTCTGAACAGTTATTTTAAATTCCATTAAGGCACCGTCTGTGAAAGAGCACACCATGACCACATCTATTTAGTTTTGTCTTTTAGTTTAGAGGTACAGCGCGGAAACAGGCGCTTGTCCGCACCGACCAGCGATCCCCGCACACTAATACTATCCTACACACTCTAGGGATAATTTTTACATTTTATACCAAGCAAATTAACCTATAAACCTGTAAGTCTTTGGAGTGTGAGGGGAGACCGAAGACCTCGGGGAAAACCCACGCAGTCACAGGGAGAAAGTACAAACTCCGTACTGCCAGCACCCGTAGTCAGGATCATGGCACTGTAAGTGCTGTAAGGCAGCAACTCTACCTCTGTGCCACTTTGCCACCCATCTATTATATGTCTTCATTAACCATTCTGTGGTTAAATATATTAAAGCAAACTCTGCCTTATAACAAGCTGGAGTATCATTTGTAGGAAAGAACTGCAGATGCTGGTTTAAACCGAAGGTAGACACAAAATGCTGGAGTAACTCAGGGGGACAGGCAGGATCTCTGGGGAGAAGGAATGGGTGATATTTCGGGTTGAGTTTGAAGAAGGGTCTCAACCCAAAAGGTCACCCATTCCTTCTCTCCAGAGGGCGGTGGAGGCTGGTTCTCTGGATACTTTCAAGAGAGAGCTAGATGGGGATCTTAAAGATAGCGGAGTCAGGGGATATGGGGAGAAGGAAGGAACGGGGTACTGATTGGGGATGATCAGCCATAATCACATTGAATGGCGGTGCTGGCTCGAAGGGCCGAATGGCCTACTCCTGCACCTATTGTCTATTGCCCATTGTCTATTGTGTCTACCTTTGGTTTAAACCAGCATCTGCTAGTGTCTATCTGGAGTGTCATTTACCTTGATTCATTAGTTGTAAGCAATTCTAAAAGATTGTGATTAAAGTATGAAAATGGTTATCTCAGAAAGATCAAAACTACTTTTATGATGCAGATTAGCCTTCAGTCCAATTCATGCTGGGTGACTGTTCCAGCTGCGAGCAGTTCATTGATGAAGCTCTCACTGTATCCCAGCAGAGTCATCAATACTTCAACAGTGTGCTGTCCAATTAAAGGCGGTGGCTTTGGGTTTGATATCTTGAAGTCACTGAATCTAACCGCAGGACCTGTGAAAAAGAATTAAAAAGAGTTTATTGAAGCTTGGGAACTAAGAGAGATAGTTGTTGTAATTTCACATGAGGTTAACGATTCATCATCATCGTTGAAAACATCAACGGGCACAATGCTATAGACGACAGTGATCGCAACTTCCACTGAAGTGTGGATGGCCGTTGGCTCGCTAGGAGCTCATCCGCCCTTTGACAGGTCTTGTTTTTGGTCCTGCTGATTGATCACATTTAAAAAAAAAAAATGTTGGAAAATATTTTTTATTTTTATTAGAAGTAAGTACAATAATATGGTACCATAGATACTTTGTATATGTTGACATGTTACATTTCATGTACAGCTTCTTATTATTTTTATTTTAACAATAAAAAGGAGACAGAAAAAGAATAGGAAAGAAATAGAGAAGTGTGTGATATCAGAAAGTGAGAAAAGGAAGATGAGAAAAGAAAGAAAATGAAGAGAAAAGCAGAGGTAGAAGGCAAAAGAATAAAGGAGAGATAGCTATTTGTTATTCTTGACCACCATTCACCCAGTCCTGAAACGGATCGTTTCTACGTTTTTGTTGCACCATATGCTTCTAAGAAGTCGACAAATGGAGACCAAATCCTTAGGAATTGGTCTACTTTGTCTGTTAGGAGGAAACGCATTTCTTCAAGATGTAATAATAATAATAATGGATGGGATTTATATAGCGCCTTTCTAATACTCAAGGCGCTTTACATCGCATTATTCATTCACTCCTCAGTCACACTCGGTGGTGGTGAGCTACTTCTGTAGCCACAGCTGCCCTGGGGCAGACTGACGGAAGCGTGGCTGCCAATCTGCGCCTACGGCCCCTCCGACCACCACCAATCACTCACACACATTCACACACAGGCAAAGGTGGGTGAAGTGTCTTGCCCAAGGACACAACGACAGTATGCACTCCAAGCGGGATTCAAACCGGCCACCTTCCGGTCGCCAGCCGAACACTGTAGGGTTTCCAACTTGTTTGAAATCCACATTTTAAGTGTTGGTATCGATGTATTTTCCCAAAATGTCAGTATAAGTTTTTTTTGCCGTTATTAAACCATAATTAAGGAATGATTTAAAAAACTTATTCAATTTATTCTCGTCTTTCAATAATCCAAATATAATCAATTCAGTGTTAGGATCAAGTTTTATCTTAAGTAATTTTGTGAAAATTTGTGTAATTTTATACAAGAAACAAAAGAGTGTGTTATAGTGCCATTCTGAGATAAACATTTATCCCAAATGGGGGAGGTATTTGGGTAGAATTTGTGCAATCTAGTTTTCAAATAATATAATCTGTGTAGAATTTTAAATTGAATTAAATTATGTCTTGCATTAATCGAACATTTATGTATATATATCAAGTGTTTTTCCCAAGTTTCTTTCAGGATTTTTATCAGTAGTTCTCTTTCCCATTCTTCTCTAAGTGCCTCTGTCAGTGGTAATTCTATATTTAAGATACTATTGTATAAATATGATATTAATTTCCTTGATTCCGCCTTATTGTTCATTGCTTCTTCCAATGAGTCTAGAGTTAAAGTTTGGTATCCTTGTATATATTTTTTCAGGAAGGATTGATCACATTTAAAGTCCAGCAGATTAAAAGAGTTAGGCATGTGTTGGAAATGGAGTAACAGTAGACAGAGAAAACTTAAGAAATGCGCACCTAAGTTTGAGGTGTTGCACTTTGGGAGGTCAAATGTAAGGGGAGAGTATACACTGAATGGCATGACTCTTAACAGCAATGATGTGCAGTAGGATTTTGGAGTGCAAGTTCAATAACTCAATGAACATGGCAGAACAAGTAGATAGGGTGGTAAAGAAGGCATACAGTACGTTTGCCTTCATCGCTCGGGGCATTGA
The DNA here is from genome assembly GCF_010909765.2 of Amblyraja radiata. Taxonomy (NCBI): domain Eukaryota; kingdom Metazoa; phylum Chordata; class Chondrichthyes; order Rajiformes; family Rajidae; genus Amblyraja; species Amblyraja radiata. The sequence goes on along the minus strand of NC_045959.1, from coordinate 96,686,220 downwards.
ATATAAGTCAGGAAGTCATGATGCGACTCTATAGGACTTTGGTTAGGCCACATTTGGAGTATTGCCTGCAGTTCTGGTCACCGCATTACAGGAAGCATGTGGCGACTTTGGAGAGAGTGCCGAGTAGGTTTACCAGAATGCTGCCTGGATTAGGGAGTTTCAGCTACAAGGAGAGGTTGGTTAAACCTGGATTTGTTTCTCTGGAATGTCAGAGGTTGAGGGGAGACTTGATAGAAGTATATCAAATTATGTGAGGCATAGATAAGGTAGACAGTCAGAACCTTTTACCAGGATGGAAATGTCTAACACTAGAGGGCATAGCTATAAGGTGAGAGGGGTAAAGTATAATGGAGATGTGCGGGGCAAGTTCTTTACACAGAGTGTGGTGGGGGCCTGGAATGCATTTCCAGGGATGGTGGTGGAGGCAGATATGATAGTGGTATTTAACAGGCTTTTAGATAGGCACATGGAAGTACAAAGTATGGAGGGATGTGGATCATGTACAGATCTGTATGAGGGAACTGCAGATGCTGGTTTACACTGAAGAAAGACACACAATGTTGGAGTAACTCTGCGGGGCAGGCAGCAACTCTGGATAGATTCAGTCAGGATCTCAGACTGAACAAGGGTCTCGACCCGAAATGTTACCCATTCCTTCTATCCAGACATGCTGACTGTCCTATTGAGTTACTTGGAAGGTCATTTGGAAGAGAGTTTAGATAGGTTTTCATGCCTGGAATGATTGGAGGTGAGCATCAGACCAACGATGACTAATGTGAAGATAGACACAAAAGGCTGGAGTAACTCAGCGGGACAGGCAGCATCTATGGAGAGAAGGAAAGGGTGACATTTCAGGTTGAGACCCTTCTTCAAAGGGGCATTTGCTAATTGACTCATGTGAAAGTGGAAGATTTATGTGAAAGGGAAGATTTTCTGAACAGGGTACCATTGAGACTTGAGGAATCTAAAATTGAGGATATAGCTTGCCAGGCAGAGGGAGCCAGTAAAGTTGGACAAGGTTGGAAGATGATGGAAAATGTTATTGAACTCTATAGGACATGAAGCTTGTGACCATGTTACTTATGTTACAGGAGGAGAGAGACTGACAAGCAAATCTTTGAGTTCTTGGTCCCGGAGATGGGGAAGATGAAACAGGAGGGATCCACAGTGAAGAGGTTGGGAGAATGTAGCCAATGGCAATTATGTTCAAGAAAGAAGGGTGCCTTGACAACAAGCCATATATGTGGTAGGTAGCATAATTTGGAATCGGCCCTCATGTAGCTTGGGAAAGTGATAGTGGGCAGAGTTTAAATTAAATTATTTTGATGTAATTAAATGACCATGTTCCTTTACCAGGAAGAAACATTAGAAAAGCATAGATAGACACAAAAAGCTGGAGTAACTCAGTGGGTCAGGCAGCATCTCTGGAGAAAAGCAACATGTGATGTTTCGGGTCGAGACTCTTCTTCAGACTGAGAGTCAGACTCAGTCTTCCCTGACTCTCACAAAACGTCACCTATTCCTTTTCTCCAGAGATGCTGAGTTACTCCAGCTTTTTGTGTCTATCTTCGGTTTAAACCAGCATCTGCAGTTCTTTCCTACACATTAGAAAAACAGACCTGGATGTGAAGGAAATAATGATCACTGAGATGATTATCACGGAAGTTACCAATTTCCTTCACTCTTGAAGGGCGGCACAGTGGTGCAACGGTAGATTTGGTGCCTCACAGCGCCAGAGACCCGGGTTCGATCCTGACTATGGGAGCTATCTGTACGGAGTTTGTATGTTCTCCCAGTGACCACGTGGGTTTTCTCTGGTTTCCTCCCACTTTCCAAAGGTGTGTAAGTTTGTAGGTTAATTGGCTACTGCAAATTCTCCCTAGTCTGTAGGATGGGACTAGTGTATGGGGATTGCTGGTCGGTGGGTACTCGGTGGGCCGAAGGGCCTTTTTTCCACGCTTTATCTCTAAACTAAACTAAACTAAACTAAACTAAACTGAGTATTCAATTTAAAACTGCACAAGCTCACTGAATAAGCTCGACCTCATCCAGTGACACTATTCGAGTGCTGTGTTTACGTTAAGGTGTGTGACTATTAAGAAGCACGTTATTCAATCTCTCTTGAAACAATTATGAACCTTCAGACCGCACTAAAAATGAGTCTGTGATTATTGTTGTGTTTACATGGACCTAAATAGAGCTGTGGAGCTTGAAATAGCGGGCAAATCAATTAGTGACACAGTGAAGTAATTGTGGTGGGAAACAAGCAAAGCAATGCTTAGTTTAATTAAAATTCCTGTTAATCCACCATCAGTCAATTCTGCTGCATGACTGATGAATTATAACACTGCCGCATAGTTTCCCCCCAGTAAACAAACTATTTTGTAATGCATAATATTGTTATTAAAGGGGCATTGCCATCTTTAAAAAAAATGTTTGATAAGCTGCCTTATTGTTTGAAGAGCAGTCAAGTGTTTCACTATGACCACACAGAGAGTTGATATGATAATGCAATTTCATACGTTTGCGAACACAGGAATACTGGTTTGACAAGCAGTATTTTCTTGATTTGCTTCCCTAAGGCCAACAAGTAAACGTCTTCTTGTTCCTAAAGTAGATGTTCTGCCTAGTTTGACCTATTAATTGGAGAAATGGCAACACACTGACCATATCATCAACAGAGCAGGGAAATAAACATATTCTTTAGTTTGTCAGAAACTTGTTACCAAGTTGTGAAAGAACATAAACAGGGGTGGAATACTCGGAAGTAATGCCTAGTTAAACACTCCACGACGGCACGAATTCAGTAATAATTGGTAGCCACAAAGAACTCTAATGTATTCACACATACAGAGGTAACATTATTGCTGGATAAACCATTTGCACAGCAGATATTATCATTTAGCCTTTCTAAATGTTCCACTGCTATAAGACGTACAGGTTTGTAGGTTAATTGGCTTGGGTTTGTATACTTGGTAGAAGTGTAAATTGTCCCTCGTGTGTGTTGGCTTGTGTAAATATGCGGGGATCGCTGGTCTGTGCAGACTCGGTGGGCCAAAGGACCTGTTTCTGCGCTGTATCTCTAAAAGAAAGAATGGGTACAATATCCCATCCAAATCGCACACTTCCCTGAAATCCCTAACACCATTTTGGAAGTGCTATTAGGACGAGGCCGACTGAGGTTCATGATGTCCCACCAGTATGGTGTTAGTCATGGCTCAGTGGCAGCACTCTCATTTTTGAATCATAAACCAACCTCCAGCTTGACACATGAATGCTCAATTGAAGAAGTGTTTGTACAGTTGACAGTGCCAGGGGCCCCATCTGTTTTCCCCAAAGATCCCATGAGACCATTTGGACGGACTGTGAAAGAGTTCTCGTGAGAATCGCCAACAATTATTTTTCAATTTATTCACGCAACAGGTAATCAATTTACTTAATTGCCTTCTGTGCTCTCATTGCCTGTTGCAAAACTCATGCTGCAAAAGTAGTAACTCCACAAACACTATTTCACATATTTTACCATAACAGATATTTTGCTATCTGCAGATATTTCACGATCTGTAAAGCAAAATGCAAGGTTCTGAGGTTATGAAAGATGCTATCTGAATAAAATTTATTTTTCTCAAAATCCGTTCTTTAACTCTCCTATTTGTTAAAGTCCAATATCTTTCAAGCGACCATATCGGATAGGTTGCTTGAAAGATGATTTTCCTCCTAAATCCACGATTTCCCTGTTTAAAACACCATGTGGTCACACACAACAGTGACAACTGATGCTGATCCACAGCATTGAATTTGCCACTTTATGTGGGGTGAGATAAATAGAAATAAAGCGTGGCACACTAGCGCAGCTGGAAAAGCTGCTGCCTCACAGCAGCAGAGACCTGGGTTCAATCCTGGCCCCAGGTGCTGTCTGTGTGGAGTTTGCACGTTCTCCCTGTGACCATATGAGTTTCGTCCAGTTGCTCAGGATTCCTCCCGCATCCCAAAATGCGTGCAGGTTTGTAGGTTAGCTGTCTTCTAAGATGCCCCTGGTGTGTAGGAGAAATGAGAAAGTGAGATAACACCAAACGAGTGTGAATGGTGTTTACCGTGGACTTGGTGTGACAAAGGACCTGTTTCCACGATGTATCTCTCAACTAAAAAGTAGATACATTGTAAATTCTGAACTGGAATTTCACAAATTCCAAACAAGTTTACATTTGGATCCACTGCAGCTCTGCTTTGAGTCTTCCATGTAAAATTTCATTTGCAGGCAGTTTTCAATTGCAATTTAACAGGAGTTCAAACTAATAAATTAAATATGTTAATTTACCCAAAATAGTATGCCAAAGAGAAACAGTTGGCCCATCATTGGGACTAGTAAAAGTTCAGGGAAATGCAACAGAGATAAGGAATGCCTCAAACCCCAAGAAGTTGTGTAATTTTAGTGACATAGCAATAACACCTTGCAAAATTACATTACCTTGACATCAGGCAAGAATTCCAGGGAAATCCACAGAATTCACCATCCTCTGACTAAAGAAAGTTCACCTAATTTCCTTCCTAAAAGAACGTCCTTTAATTCTGATGGTATGTCCTATGGTCCTAGACTCTCCCACCAGTGGAAACATCCTCTCCACATCCACTCTGTCTAGCCTTTTATCTTTTTCATCAATGGCCTATGTCCAACGATCTGCCTATCAACACTCCCCCTCCTCACCTGTATCCACCCTTCACTTGCTATGCTTTGTCCTCTCCCCTCCTCTCTTCCAGCTTTCTCCTCCTGACCACAACCAGTCTGAAGATGTGCCCTGACCTGAAACATCACCAATCCATGTACTCCAGAGATGCTGTCTGATCTGCTGAGTCTACTTCCTTAGAAGGCTTAGGAAAGTTTGGCATGTCCCCTACAACTCTCACCTTCTACAACTTCTACAAGTGCACCATAGAAAACATTTTATCTGGATGCATATGAACCAAGATGGTTTGGGAACAGCTCCATCCAAGACCGCAAGAAATTACAGCGAATTGTGGACGCAACCCAGACCTTCACACAAACCAACCTCCCATCCACTGACTCCATTTATACCTCACGCTGCATCGGCAAGGCCAGCAGCATAATCAAAGACGAGTCGCACCCTGGCCACTCCCTCTTCTCCCCACTCCCTTCAAGCAAAAGGGATAGAAGTGTGAAAACGCACACCTCCTGATTCAGGGATAGTTTCTTCCCAGCTGTTATCAGGCAATTGAATCATCCCACCACAACCAGAGAGCAGTCCTGAACTACTATCTACCTCATTGGTGACCCTTGATCGGACTTTGCTGGCTTTACCTTGCACTAAATGTTATTCCCTTATCATGTATCTATCTATACACTGTAAATGGCTCAATTGTAATCATGTATTGTGTTTCCGCTGACTGGATAGCACGCAACAAAAGCTTTTTACTGTACCTTGTTACACGTGGCAATAAACTAAGCGGAGTTACTACAGTACTTTGTGTCTTTATTACAGTAACACAATATTTTTTTATTAATTAAAGAGATGTGGCGTCATAAGAGAGCATTATCTTGCTATTTTGCCTTTATTTGTTAAAAATTCTATTTCTATTATTATCTGAACTAAATATTCAGTTTCACATTATCCAACTTAGTCAAGCTTGTGTCTAATTTTATTTGATTTCAAGTTCACATGCGAGAACCTTAAAGGAAGTCCACAAATGTATCAGAAGCAAACAAGTCATCAAAAGCTAATAAAAAGTTTGAGAAACATTAATTTTGAATACTTGGTGATAGAAATTGTTAAATGTTGCACAGTATTTGTTTTCTGGCTGTAAAATGGGTCCAACATGAAAATATTTAGCATTGGGCCTGTCCACACCCAGACTGCCTGTGCCAGACTTTCTCAGACAGCTACCCAGGCATTAGGTTTGCTGCTTATGTTAGTGTTAACATCATCACATCTGTTGAAGGATCCTCTGGGATATTTGTTTCTGATGAGCTGAGAAGATATCAGGTCTGATCTACTCAAGATCAAATTGATCATACTGAGCAGAAGTCACCCAAAAGAGCCAAGATTGAATATTTAACTGATTCAGGGAAGTCTTCTTGCAGCACAAGTGGATCAGGACTGTTCTTCTCTCTGCCGGAATCGGGTCCTAACACCACCACACCCAGTCTCCGTTCATTTCACCTTTCTCCCATCGCTTACTCACTTCCTGGAACCGCCTCATTCATGTTGACTTTTATGCTCCAGAAATGTCTGAGCTGTCCCTAGAATGTGGCAGCTTTGTGTAAAACATATAAATGAGATGTGAGAAATAATCAGAAACATAGAAACATGGAAAATAGATGCACGAGAAGGCCATGGTCTTCGAGCCAGCACCGCCATTCAATATGATCATGGCTGATCATGGACTGACATCTTCAACCTGTCACTTGCCCAAGCAGTTATCCCCACGTGCCTTAAAACCACCTCCATCGTGCCAGTGCCAAAACACTCCACTGCGGCAAGCCTCAACGACTTCCGCCCAGTTGCACTTACCCCCATCATCACCAAGTGCTTCGAGAGGCTGGTCCTGGCACACCTCAAAAGCTGCCTACCTCCCCACACTGGATCCCTATCAGTTTGCCTACCGCAAGAACAGGAGTACGGAGGATGCCATCTCAACGGCACTTCACTCCGCCCTCTCCCACCTCGACAACAGAGACACTTACGTAAGAATGCTGTTCATCGATTACAGCTCAGCATTCAACACCATTATACCATCAAAACTGATCACCAAACTCGGTAACCTGGGCCTCGACCCCTCCCTCTGCAACTGGATACTGGACTTTCTAACCAACAGACCCCAGTCTGTTAGGTTAGACAAGCACACCTCTTCAACCCTCACCCTGAACACCGGCGTTCCACAGGGCTGTGTGCTGAGCCCCCTCCTCTACTCCCTCTTCACCTATGACTGCACACCTGTACATGGTACTAACACCATCATCAAGTATGCAGATGATACAACGGTGATTGGCCTCATCAGCAACAACGATGAGTCGGCCTATAGGGAGGAGGTCCAGCACTTAGCAGCATGGTGCGCTGACAACAACCTGGCCCTTAACTCCAAGAAGACCAAGGAGCTCATTGTAGACTTCAGGAAGTCCAGGGGCGGCACGCACACCCCATCCACATTAACGGGACGGAGGTGGAACGTGTTTCTAGCTTCAGGTTCCTGGGAGTCAACATATCCGATGACCTCTCTTGGACCCACAATACCTCAACTCTGATCAAGAAGGCTCACCAGCGTCTCTTCTTCCTGAGGAGACTGAAGAAGGTCCATCTGTCTCCTCAGATGCTGGTGAGCTTCTACCGCTGCACCATCGAGAGCATCCTTTCAACTGCATCACAGTATGGTATGGCAACTGCTCTATCTGCGACCGGAAGGCATTGCAGAGGGTGGTGAAAATTGCCCAACGCATCACCGGTTCCTCGCTCCCCTCCATTGAGTCTGTCCAAAGCAAGCGTCGTCTGCGGAGGGCGCTGCCTTCTGTGGCAGAGAATTCCACAGATTCACAACTCTCTGGGTGAAAAAGTTTCTCCTCATCTCAGTCTTGAATGACCTACTCCATATTCTAAAACTGTGACCCCTGGTTCTGGACTCCCCCATTTTGAGCTAATTTTGGGTTAGCTTCAGGTGCCACATTTTGATGAGCACATGCAACACTAAAGCTGGTCTTGTAACTGGCACCAACCTAGAACCACACGTTTCAATGGTGAATGTTCAAAGTTTATTCCTAATCTCTAATTCACTTCCTCGGCAGGTACTTATCCCAATTGGTAAGGAGAATCCTAGGAGTGCCAAAAGAGATTTAAAAGATATATAAATCAAAGAACATTGCAAGAACTTGTGGTTATGGGGAGGGCAGGAGGATGGGGTTACCAGGGGACTGGGAATTTTAGAAGAATCAACAGCACGAGATGAAAAAATTAATAAGCAGAAAGAAAATTGATTACGAGAGAAAACTAGCAAGTAACATCAAAACAAATAGTACAGGCATCCATGATATATGAAAAGGAAGCGGGTAGCTAGAATAAGTATGGACATATGAAAAAGTGAGACTGGGGAACACAGAGCGAGCAACACCGGAAATTGGAGGAACAGCACCTCATATTCCGCTTGGGGAATCTGCATCCTGCGCGCTTGAACATTAAATTCTCCCAATTTTGTTAGCCCTTGCTGTCTCCTCCCCTTCCTCAGCCCTCGGGCTGTCTCCTCCCATCCCCCAGCCCTGGGGCTCCTCCTCCTCCTTTTTCCTTTCTTCTCCCCGTGGCTCCCAAAAGAAGCAGGGCCTGCGACTGTCGTACTGCTAGACGATCTTCGCGCGATAGTCACTACCGGCCTGTCACATAAATGGCGCCCAAGTGGGACAGGCCCTTAAGAGTTCACACCTTGAACAACGGATACAGTAGATGAGGTTGGAGGAGGTGCAAGTGAACCTCTGCTTAACCTGAAAAGACTGTCGGGGTCCCTGGACAGTGTCAAGGGAGGAGGTATAGGGACAGGTGTTGCATCTCCTGCGGTTGCAGGGGAAGGTACCTGAGGAGAGGGTGGTTTGGGTGGGAAGGGATGAGTTAACCAGGGAGTTGTGGAGGGAACAATCTCTGCAGAAGGCGGACAGGGGTGGAAATGGGAAGATCTGACAAGTGGTGAGGTCCCGCTGGAGGTGGCGGAAATGTCAGAAGATTATGGGTTGTATGCGAGGGCAGATGGGGTGAAATGCGAGGACGAGGGTCACTCTGTCCCTGTTGCGACTGGGGGGAGGGGGAGCAAGGGCGATGCTGCGGGGTACCGAGGAGACATATGTGAGGGCCTCATCTATGTTGGAACCAGCAGATTGGAAAACTGCAAACGTGACTTCGTTTCCAAGAAGGGATAAAGTTACCATGCCCGATACTATAAGCCTTTTAGTTTTAACATCCCTTCTTGGCAAGGAGCTGAAAGCATAATCAAGGAATCAAAGAAGAAGTCACTTAGGGAAACTTATTGTAATTAAATCCAATCAACTTGATGTTTGGAAAAGTATATCATGTTCGACAATTTGAAAGAGTCTAGAGTTCTTCAAGCATTTTCAACATGCAGATTCCATAGAAGAAAACTTGTTGATGTAGCAAACTTGGATTTTGAGAAGGTAGTGACAAGGTGGCACATAAAAGACAGTGTACAAGAGCCCGTAGTATTTGGTGAAGTGTCCTAACATGGATTGCAGATTAATTATCATATAGAAAACAGAATTGGTATTATACAGATCTTTTTCAGGGTGGAAGAACATATCTAGAGGAGTGCCTCAAGGACTAGTTCTTGGCTATCAATCATTTATGATTTATATCAATAAACTTGAGGAGGGGGGCAAACCCATATTGCAGGTATCCAAGTTGGCCGTTGACACACAAGTCAGTGGGGGGAGGGCATGTTGTGATGAGGATATCTGCACTAAAGCAGGACATAGATACGTTGAGTGGGTGGGCTAAAACGTGTTAAATTGAGTTTAATGTGGGAAATGTACAGTGCATTGAGAAAGTATTCAGACCCCTTCACTTTTTCCACATTTTGTTACATTACAGCCTTATTCTAAAATTGGTTAGTCATTTTTTTTATCATCAATCTACACACAGTACCTCATAATATAAAAGCGAAAACAGGTGTTTAGTAATTATTGTGGGAGAGCTGGGAAGGGGAGGGAAAAGTGGGAGAAAGCAGGGACTACCCGAAATTGGAGAAGTCAATGTTCATACCGCTGGGGTGTAAACTACACAAGTGAAATATGAGGCGCTGCTCCTCCAATTTACGGTGGACCTCACTCTGGCCATAGAGGAGGCCCAGGACAGAAAGGTTGGATTCGGAATGGGAGGGGGAGTTGAAGTGCTGAGCCACCGGGAGATCTGGTTGGTTATTGCGAACCGAGCGGATGTGTTGGGCGAAGCGATCGCGAAGCCTACGCTTGGTCTCACTGATGTAGAGCAGCTGACACCTAGAGCAGCGGATGCAATAGGTGAGGTTGGAGGAGGTGCAGGTGAACCTCTGCCGCACCTGGAAAGACTGCTTGGGTCCTTGGATGGAATCAAGGGGGGAGGTAAAGCGACAAGTGTAGCACTTCCTGTGGTTGCGAGGGAAAGTACCAGGAGAGGGGGTGGTTTGGGTGGAAAGGGACGAATTGACCAGGGAGTTACGGAGGGAGCGGTCTCTGTGGAAAGCCGAAAGGGGAGGAGATGGGAAGATGTGGCAAGTGGTGGGGTAGTTTACACCCCAGCGGTATGAACATTGACTTCTCCAATTTCAGGTAGCCCCTGCTTTCTCCCTCTTTCCCCTCTCCTTCCCAGCTCTCCCACAGCCCTCTCTCGCCTCTTCCTTTCTTCTTCCCACCCACCCCACCCCCACATCAGTCTGAAGAAGGGTCTCGACCCAAAACGTTACCTATTTCCTTCGCTCCATTGATGCTGCCTCACCCGCTGAGTATCTCTAGCATTTTTGTCTACCTTCGATTTTCCAGCATCTGCAGTTCCTTCTTAAATAGTTTCCCAAGGTGATCAGTTTCAGGATGGAGATGAACATTGCCTCTTGCCAGATTTGTGGAATATTACCATTGTTCGATACAGTTGGTCCCCCTCCCTGAAAAAGGATAAGCTGGTGTTGGAGGGGATCCAATCGAGATTTACGAGAATAATCCAGGGGATGATTGGGTTGATGTACAGTATACGCATTTGATGGCTATGGGCCTGTACTCGCCGGAGTTTAGAAGGATGAGGGGAGATCTCATTGAAACCTACATAATAATGAAAGGCCTGGATAGTGGATGTGGAGAAGATGTTTCAAGTGGTGGGAGAGTCTAAGACCAGAGGGCACAGCCTCAGAATAAAAGCTTGTATATGAGGAGGAATGTCTTTAGTCAAATGATGGCGAATCTGTGGAATTCATTTCCACAGACAGAGGTGGAGGCCATCGTTGGGCATTTTTAAAGTGGGGATTAATAAGTTCTTGATTCGCAAGGGTGTCAAAGGTTACGGTGAGAAGGAGTTGAAAGGGTAAAATAGATCAGCCCTGATTGAATGATGGAGCAGATGCGATGAACCAAATGGCCTAATTCTGCTCGTATGTCTAATGATCTTATGATAAAGGAGCTAGAATTTGCAGAGCGTCCAGTAGAAATGGATATTTACCACAAGCAGTCACTACTATCTACCTCATTGGTGACCCTCGGACTATCCTTAATTGGACTTTATTGGCTTTACCTTGCACTAAATGTTATTCCCTTATCATGTATCTAAACACTGTAAATGGCTCGATTATAATCATGTATTTGCTATATGTACATAAATGCTCGATTAATGTTGGACACATCTCAATCCAATGTAAAATTTTACATAGACTATATTACGTGAAAACATAGAAACATGGAAAATAGGTGCAGGAGTAGGCCATTCGACCCTTCGAGCCTGCACCGCCATTTGATATGATCATGGCTGATCATCCAACTCAGTATCCCATCCCTGCCTTCTCTCCATACCCCCTGATCACTTTAGCCACAAGGGCCACATCTAACTCCCTCTTAAATATAGCCAATGAACTGGCCTCAACTACCTTCTGTGGCAGAGAATTCCACAGATTCACAACTCTCTGTGTAAAAAATGATTTTCTCATCTCGGTCCTAAAAGACTTCCCTCTTATCCTTAAACTGTGACCCCTAGTTCTGGACTTCCCCAACATTGGGAATAATCTTCCTGCATCTAGCCTGTCCAACCCCTTAAGAATTTTGTAAGTTTCTATAAGATCCCCCCTCAATCTTCTGAATTCTAGCGTGTACAAGCCGAGTCTATCCAGTCTTTCTTCATATGAAAGTCCTGCCATCCCAGGAATCAGTCTGGGATGAATAAACTGAATACAATTTTTCCAAACGTCTCCCCCATCTGTGATAAATGTCTATCTCAAGAAGCAACCATAGCACACTCCTTCGTATCTTGTACAAAATTCCATAAATTTTGGAAAGAAATCTTTGAAATCTTCTCAAAACTATTTAAAATAAAATTGGACCCTAACACAGAATTGATTATTTTCGGAACAATGAAAGCCTGCTTTGAGCTAACTTCATTCCAAAATTGTTTCCTTAACTATGGTTTGATAACGGCAAAAAAACTTATACTCAAATTTTGGAAAAATGCACCAACCCCAACGTTGAAAATGTGGATCACAAGTATGTCTGAAACGTTACATCTCGAAGATATGAGATTCGTTCCAGCAGGAAAATCAGAACATTTCTTAAAGATATGGTCTCCTTGCATCGATTTATTAGGCTGAGCAACGAACGGTCCAGCAGGTGGCAGAGGCCAGAACTCTGAACAAACTGGGTTCAATAATGACCAACCCCACTCACCCACTCCATGCCCTGAAGGTGATCAAGAGCAGCATCTTCAGTTGCAGCAGCATCTATGGAGCGAAGGAAATAGGCGACGTTTCGGGCCGAAACCCTTCTTCAGCCCAAGGCCCAAACTGTATAACTTTATGACTCTATCCCAAACTCCAAGAAAATGCTAGGTGAAAGATGGAAGATGGAAAAATAAATAACGTTCAATCGAACCGTTGAACTCTTTCTTGGTAAGTACAGCGTCAGGTCAACAATGGCATGGATAAATGGATTAACTGTGGCATGGCCATTGTACTGAATTTTGAGTGGATAGAGATTGAAGGGCTAGGGTAGAGATTGTCCCCAAAGGATATTTTCCAGTATCTGTGGAAACCCAAATTTTTATGCAGATTAAATGGAGCTCAATGAAGATTGTCACCTGCTTGTCTTCTTCTCAGACTGAAGAAGGGTTTCGGCCCGAAACGTTGCCTATTTCCTTCGCTCCATAGATGCTGCTGCACCCGCTGAGTTTCACCAGCAATTTTGTGTACCTTCGATCTTCCAGCATCTGCAGTTCCTTCTTGAACATCTTCAGTCAGAGACTGATTGCACCAATGTGCAAAACTGAGAGACATAGTAAGTCTTGTATACCAGCTGCTATAAGGTTATATAATGCGCATAAATAACTCCACTTTTTTTCATTCATTGTATTTTAACTTGTATTTTAACTTGTTAAGTATGGAAGCTATTTGAGGAAATGTGTGGTGATGTGTCTGTCTTGAAGCTGTCGTGGCACTGTAATTTCCTGTAAAGGATTATTAAAGGTATAATCAATCAATCAATCAATTACAAGTATAATATAACTCTGGTAATTAACCGTTTCAGAACTAGTTGTGGGCTGTGGAAAGTTATGAAGTAGGTATATATCTTTTATTTTCTGTTCAGTTTCTTCTTTTCCCTTTTTTCTTCTTCTTTTCTCTCTTTATTTTCGTTTGATTTTTTTAATATATTCTCTTTTTTTTTGCTTTTCATTTCTGGGCTTATCTTTTTTTCTACATCTCTATGGGCTTTATCTTTCTATCTATCTATCCACAAACTATCAATTGTTAGCTTTTAGGGCCTACACATCACTATCTTCCTTAATCTCTTCTTCTTTCTTGTTTTCTTACGGCTATTATTTTATATTGTTTAATTTAAAACAATTTTTAAACAATTTGTATACGAAATGTATTATGTTATATACCATGGTTTATACGACAGTACATTACTTCTAATTAAAAAATAAATAAATAAAAAAATTAAAATAATAATCATGTATTGTTTTTCTGCACACAACAAAAGCTTTTCACTGTACCTCAGTACACATGACAATAATACACAAAACTGAAATTAGTCTGTTCTGCAGGCAAGAAATGTGTTAACTGGGCAGCAAACTCCAAGGGCAGGATCGAGCCAAGTTCTCTGGTAACAACACAAATAGGCAGCAACACTATTTGTTTTCCCACCCGATCGCCATAATTTGGTCATTCATATCTGTTGCATGACACCTGTCACAGTACTGTTTTATCCATCATCACAGGTAGGAGAAATGGTGAGATAACAAATAACCACGAGACTCAATGCTGAAAGTGTGTAATCAGAAAAGGAGGCAATTTAAATCTCCATCTACCCCAACATTTAAGAAAACTATCCCGGCATTTAAGAAACAGTTAGGCAGATACATGGATAGGACAGGATTGGAGGGATGTGGACCAAACACAGGCAGGTGGGACTAGTGTAGCTGGGACCTGTTGGCCGGTGTGGGCAAGTTGGGCCCAAGGCCCAAACTGTATAACTTTATGACTCTATCCCAAACTCCAAGAAAATGCTAGGTGAAAGATGGAAGATGGAAAAATAAATAACGTTCAATCGAACCGTTGAACTCTTTCTTGGTAAGTACAACGTCAGGTCAACAATGGCATGGATAAATGGATTAGCTGTGGCATGGCCATTGTACTGAATTTTGAGTGGATAGAGATTGAAGGGCTAGGGTAGAGATTGTCCCCAAAGGATATTTTCCAGTATCTGTGGAAACCCAAATTTTTATGCAGATTAAATGGAGCTCAATGAAGATTGTCACCTGCTTGTCTTCTCTCTTTACATGACATACATTTGCAATAAACAATTTTTTTCTAAATTTCAGATATGATGTCATATAGAAGATTTTAGTGGAGTTTAGTTTAGATACAGTGTGGAAACAGGCCCTTCGGCCCATCGGGTCCCCACCGACCAGCGATCCCCGCACAGTAACACTATCCTCAACACAATTTACATTTATACCAAGCTAATTACAGACTGAAGAAGTAAGGGTGTCAAAGGTTATGGGGAGACGGCCAGAGACTGAAGAAGGGTGTTGACCCAAAATGTCATCCATTCCTTCTATCCAGAGATGCTGCCTGTCCCGCTGAGTTACTCCAGCATTTTGCGTTTATCGTCAGTGTTCTGAGCACAATCCTTCCTAAGGTGATGTGCTCAGAACTGCTCTCCTTGTTCCAATTTGAATTTTTGTAACATTACAGCATAATCTTTAGCCTTTTGCTATCCAGCTCCCTAACATAAAGGTACTCATCGTGTTATCTTTACAAATAATTTTCTTCATCTGTTACTTTAATGATAAACGTACATGGATCCCCAAATTTCCTCGCACCACTTGGAAGGCCGTCTGTTCTTTCCCTTTTTTTGTCTGTGCAACATACATAATTTGTCAGGTCAATGGTCTGCCAGGACTGAGAGCTTAATATTATAATGTTTGGAAACTTGAAGAATAAAGGGGAAGGAAGTAATGAGGAAGGATGGTGGGAGGAATGCAAAATTCACCAAAGGAAACCATCACTAAAGTCGTGCGGAAGAACGTCCTAGACTGGCTCCTTAAATGTGTCATGAGTAGAACTTAAAAATGGAAAAGAACGATCAATTTGCTAGGATTTGCTTCAGTCTTCCCACTCGTTAGTGGAAGATCGAGGAACAGATATGCAGGTAAATTACAGAGAGTTGCAAGAACAAATGGATTATGATACTAGCAAATTTTAACTCAACACGGATCATCACTATGAGAAAGGATTAGAGAGGTGGAATTTTTAAAGAGCACCTCGGGAGCCTTTTGAGCCAGTACATAGTCTACTATAGAAGGGTGTGTCCTGGATATACCCTTGGTTAATGAAGCCACAAAAGGAATTGCAATGTCTGTGGATAAGATTTTTGGAAACTGACCATAATATTTGCGTGATTGAAGTCGATTGTAAAAATGCCTGATGCTGCGGCGAAACCAGCGGCCAAGAAGGGCTCCAAGAAAGCCGCGTCCAAAATAGCTCCCAAGGGCGGTAAGAGGCGCAGGAAGTCGAGGAAGGAGAGTTACTCCATCTACAAAGTGATGAAGCAAGTTCACCCCGACACCGGCATCTCGTCCAAGGCCATGAGCATCACAAACTCATTCGTCAACGATATTTTCGAGCGCATCACGGGCGAGGCTTCCCACCTGGCCCATTACAACAAGCGGTCGACCATCAGCTCCCGGGAGATCCAGACTGCCGTGCGCCTGCTGCTGCCCGGGGAGCTGGCCAAGCATGCTGTGTCGGAAGGGACAAAGGTGGTGACCAAGTACACCAGCTCCAAGTAAAGATACACAAAACAAACTGTGACCATGATGGGCCTGTCCTACTTAGGCTATTTTTTAGGTGACTACAGGCGATTAGGCTGTCGCCACATGGTCGCCGGCGTGTCGCCTGTACGGCCGTGAGTAGTCTCCTCGGTCGTGAGTAGTCTCCTCAGTCGCCCAAAGAGTCGTAGCGTCTTTCTGGTCGCCGCTGGATTTTCAACATATTGAAAACAGTCAGAGACAGTCGGCGACAGTGGGTTTTACGCCAATGAGCATAGCTTGACTTCTCCTGACGTAGGTGCTGTCGTAGTTGTCGCCAGGTGACGTAGGTTGTCGCCAGTGCTGACCTTGGGATTTGTTTGTTGTTAAAGTAATGATTCTATTTCAAACTTTATGTTGAAGGGGGGTCCAGTCGCCGGTGTTTAGGCGACTTGCTACGACTGTGACAGTCGCCTAAAAATAGCCTAAGTGGGACAGGCCCATAACTCTGCAAGTTTTAAGGTAGAAGGGTGGTACAAAAATTATCCTGAGTTTATTGAAGACCATTTTGAATATCAAAAGCAGACTGGGAGTAGCTACTTACAGTTAAATCTACATCTGGTGAGTGGGATTTTATATTGCAAGTAAAATAGTGAGAATTCTGGGCCAACATATACTTAAGAGTGAAACATAAGGAAGACAAGTTCCAGGAACGCTGAATGGCAACGAATATCAAGAGTTTTATGAGAAAAAGCAAACGGCAGGATAAAATTAAGGAACATTTTTTCTGCCAGTGAAATGTTGTGGGTACAGCAGGCAGTGGAGAAAGCGAATGGCATGTTGGCCTTTATAACAAGAGGACTCGAATATAGGAGCAAAGAGGTCCTAATTTTGGTTTTGGTCCCCTAATTTGAGGAAGGACATTCTTGCTATTGAGGGAGTACAGCATAGGTTTACAAGGTTAATTCCTGGGATGGCGGGATATGCTGAGAGAATGGAGCAGCTGGGCTTGTACACTTAGAGGATTTAGAAGGATGAGAGGGTATCTCATTGAAACATATAAGATTGTTAAGGGTTTGGACACGCTAGAGGCAGGAAACATGTTCCCGATGTTGGGGGAGTCCAGAACCAGGGGCCACAGTTTAAGAATAAGGAGTAAGCCATTTAGAACGGAGACGAGGAAACACTTTTTTCACAGAGAGTGGTGAGTCTGTGGAATTCTCTGCCTCAGAGGGCAGTGGAGGCAGGTTCTCTGGATGCTTTCAAGAGAGAGCTAGATAGTGCTCTTAAAAATAGCGGAGTCAGGGGATATGAGGAGAAGGCAGGAACAGGGTACTGATTGGGGATGATCAGCCATGATGACATTGAATGGCGGTGCTGGCTCGAAGGGCCGAATGGCCTACTCCTGCACTTATTGTCTATTGTCTATAGTCTATATTAAGAGCAGGATGGTGACTCGGGAAAGGGTCGGATGTGGACCAGAGAAGTAACCTCTATATGCAGCCAGATAATATGGGTGAGATCTGGAATGAGCGGTTCTCATCTGTATTTACTGAGGAGAAATCCCCAGGACTAGCTGAGATGTATCCGGGTTGCTATGGGAGGCAAAGGTGGATGTTTGATGAAGCCCGGAGGGAGAGATTTAAATCTTCACTATCCACACGTGAGATGCCAGATGACTGGAGGAAATCAAAAGTGGTATCTTTATACCACATTTGGGCAGCAGGAATTTCAATGAATAGGGAATGTATTGGAAAAAAAATTCCAAGGGGCAGGATGAGTCTACACATGGCAAAGAAGGGATTAATCAGGGATCAGCGTGCCCTTGTTGGTGGGAGATTCTGTTTGACCAATTCTGTTTGACCAAAGTTTTAGAGATACAGCATGGTATCAGGACCTGCATGGCCCACCGAGTCCATGCTGACCATCGATCACCATTCTCACTAATTCTATGTTATCCCACTTTTTCATCCCCTTCCTGCACACTTTTGCAGCAATTTGCAGAAGCAATTGACATACAAACCCGCACATCTTTGGGATGTGGGAGGAAACAATAGCACCCAGAGGAAACCCACGTGGTCACAGTGAGAGCGGGCAAACTGTACACATATAGCACTAGAGGTCTCTACCAGATATCCCACTGCCGCTCACATAACAGTAAGGCCTTGACAAGATTTCAATTGGAAGGCTGGTCCAAAACATTAGAGCCCGAGGCAAATTGGGCAAATGGATCCAAAGATAGCTTGGTAATAGGAGGCAGAAGGCGATAGTGGACAGTTCCTATTGTGATTGTAAGCCTTTAACTCATGGCATACAAAGAGAATGGTCCCAGAGACCGTTACGGTTTGTCATACACATTGATGATTTGAATGAAAATGGAGAAAGTACGATTAGTAAGTTTGAAGGAGGCAAAAAAATTAGCAGTGTTATTGAGAGTGGGATGGAGAGTGATGTTGATCAGATGATACATTGGGCAGAGCAATGGCACAAAATTTAATCCCAATAAGTACAACGCGAATGCATTTTGGAGGTCTAATAAGGATGAATGATATATTACTAAAAGTCTTATCTTGACCACTTCCTGGTGTTCTGTATATTGATTTTAGAAAAACGCTGCCACTTACGGCTGATTTTTAGACATTTTAGAGTCACCCTCAACTGCGCGGGACAAGAGGATTTTTCCCATCGATTAAAAATAAAAGAGTTATTAGTGTTTAAAAAATGTTGAGATTCTCGGTCCTGAAGGCCACGCCCCTTCCGGAGGGACTATAAAACCCAGAAGTGTTGAGTGCCTCAGCCAGTCTCTGCAAGATGGGGGAGCGAGAGGGTCACGTCTCTCAGTCTGAGCTGTGAATAACACTGAACACATGTCTACTAAACTGTGAGTGGTTTACGATGAAAAATAAAAGAGTTATTAGTGTTTAAAAAATGTTGAGATTCTCACTCCTGTCAATCACACCATGATTGGAGGCCACGCCCCTTCTGGTGGTGGGGGGGGGAGGGACTATAAAACCCAGAAGTGTGGGCCTTGCACCCTGCTTAAAATGGTATGAAACTTCACTTGAATTTGGTGGCCTTGCACCCTGCTTGAAGTGGTAAGAAACTGCACTTGAATTTGGTGGCCTTGCACCCTGCTTGAAATGGAATTTCAAGGAATAGCCGTGAGTCAACTGCCAGCCCACCGGCCGTGAGTGAGTGAGCTGCCAGCACAACAGGCTTGAGTGACTGAGCCGCCAGCCCAAGAATCCATTTGGATCACAATGTCCATACTAACCCTCTGGAAACCAGTCCCTTGAGCCCACAACACCCATACTAGCCCCCCCCCCCCCACCACTGGCCACCAATATTGGAATTGGAGAGGTGGAATATTGCGTTGTGGGACCAGCCCTCCTGTGTGATGCTGGGACCCAACGGGTCCCACTTAGTCTAGTATTGTATAAAGGGATTATTAAAAAAGAGGGTATACAAGTCTATAAATCTCTAAAAGTGGTAGCATACTCAAATTGGGTTGTACAGTAGCATAGATAGCAGAGTTGCTGCCTCACACGACCGGTAATCTTGCTTTAATCCTGCCATTCGGTGCTGTACATGTGTTTAAAAGTTCTCACCACAACCAAATGAGTTTTCTCTGCGTTGTCAGGTTACACCCGCGTGCTAACAACAGGTAGGTCAGTACATTATTTGGCCACTGTAAATTATGGGGTGTTGATCGAAATGTGTGTAGAATAAAATGGAATTAGTATAAATGTGTGTGTGTTTTGTGCTGTATGATAAGATGGTGATGATGGTGGCTTGCAGCTGGGCAATATCCTGGGCATGTGGAGAGAGAAAATCTGACTAGATCTGAAGCAGAGGAAACAAGTTCCTTGAAACTGTGGAATTCAATATAAAATCTTATGGGAACGTTATGGGGAGAAGGCAGGAGAATTGGATTGGGAGGGAGGGCCATGATTGATGGGCCGAATGGCCTAATTCTACTCCTATTCCTTGTGATCTGTAATGTTAACTTTTTTTCCTGTTTCATTTTAGATTTTCAAATTGGATTCATATTTTTTTTATTTTATACACATTTAGAATCTGACAACCCCATGGATACTACATTGCAATTTTATCAATTCCTTGAAACTTACATTATAGTAATTGGATTGTTGTATCAAATTAACGCTTCCATCTATATTACTAAAAGTCTGTTCTTGACCGGTTTTGGCGATCTGTGCTGCGATTTCCGAGAGAACGCCGCCAACTACGGCCATTATTTTTGGCCACCTCGCTCAGAGCCCCCCTCCGCCGCATGTGTGCCGAGGATTTTTCCAGTCGATGAAAAATGACAGAGATATTAATGATTTTACAAAATTCCCCATTCTCTCTGCTGCCCCCGCTGGCGGCAGGGGGGATGGACTATAAAACCAGGAAGTAGTGTGCCTCAATTAGTCTGCAAGCTGAAGGAAGGCAGAGGGTCACGTTTCTCTGAGCTGTGAATAACACTTAACACATGTCCACACAACTGTGAGTAAGTACCCTTAATGTGGTTTGAAAATGAACATATGGTTAAAGTAAAAAAGCACTGCCTGCAAATGGTTGTTTGGGGGGTTTGGGTTGAAATAAAAAGGCACTCTCTCTCCCCCCTCTCCTCCCCCCCCCTCTCCTCTCCCCCCTCTCCTCTCCCCCCTCTCCTCCCCTCCCTCACCTCGCCCCCCCCCTGTCCTCTCCCCCCTCTCCTCCCTCCCCCCTCTCCTCTCCCTCCCTCTCCTCTCCCCCCCTCTCCTCTTCCCCCCTCTCCTCTCCCTCTCCTCTCCCCCCCTTCTCCTCTCCCCCTCTCCTCTCCCCCCCCCTCCTCTCCACTCCCCCCTCTCTCTCTCCCCTCTTTTTCTCCCCCTCCTCCCCTCCATTCCCCTCCCCCACCGTCCCTCCCCTAAACCCCCCTCCCCTCCACACACCCCTACCCCCCCTTCCCTCCACCCTCCCTGCTCCCCACCTCTCCCCTCCCCTCACCTCTCACCCTCCCTCACCTCTCTCCCTCCCCTCTGCCCCCCTCCCCTCACCTCTCCCCCCTCACTCTCACCCTCATCTCTCTCCTCCACCCCCACCTTTCCCCTCTCACCCACCCTCCCTCTTCTCCTCCTCGCCACCTCCTCTCCCTCTTGTCCCTCTCTCTGTGCCCCTTCTCTCTCTGCCCTCACTCTCTACCCCCCCCACCCCCCCACTCTGGATGTGACTGCAAGTTGGGGTCTATGCATCAGTAGATAGGGTGGTTATGGGGTAAAAGGAGCAAATTAATAATATTAATATAATATCAAGGGGGGTAATTAGCGTGAGTGCGGGCGGGGGGGGGGGGGATAGTTAGTGTGTGTGACGCTGCATGCCGCCTCCCCCCCACAACCGCATGTTGGGGGAACAGACCCAACGGGTCTGCACTTGGTCTAGTATATATTATAAATTCCAAATAAATTCCAAATAAGGGTTTTGAAATGCACAGGAATACAAGTATATATTTCTTCAAATCCATGCTCACTTTATTCCTCATTTAGAAAGCTGTGCTCCAATTAAGAATAATAAGCATTTGAGCAAAAAACATAGGGTTAAAAATATTAGTGAGTGGATATGCCATGACTCTTCATCCCAGCTTCTCAAGGGTTATTAGTGGCACCCATATCCTGAAAAACGAATAAAGAGTAGAGAGAAAAGAGGTCGCAACCAATGTTTGCATTCATCTTTGTTCGGAAATATTTATTTTTAAATCATATTCCTCTCTTTTTATCTAATTGTGGTCTACCACATCCTCGGTTGTCCCCAACAAAAACACAGTGACTGAAAACATGTTGGCAATTAAACCAATTATTACCCCTAGTGCTTGAATATAAGTTGGAATGACCAATTTATACATTTAACAATGAGCAGAATTCAGGTCCGCATGTGCTGCAGAGAGACACGAAAAGCTGGAGTAACAGTGGGTCTGACAGGATCTCTGGAGAAAAGGAATAGGTGACGTTTCGGGTCGAGACCCTTCTTCAGGAATGTGCTGACCAGAAGTCAAGACTGGCATGCTCCGTTAAGGAGGAAGGATACTGTAGGTGTGGTAAGGGAAGGGAACCTTGGGTGACAAAAAAAATAATTGAGTCATCCAGCATGGAAACAGACCCTATGGGAGATCAAATGCAAGCGAAAATATGCATTTAATGGCAAGCCCCTTAACAGCATTGATGTACAGAGAGATCTTGGGGTCCAAGTACAACGATCCCTGATAGTAAGCAAGGCAAGTAGATAGAGTGGTGAAAATGTTGTATGGTGTGTCCATCTTCATTGTTGGGGCATTGAATATAAAGTCAAGCAAATCGTGTTGGGGCTTTATAGGACTTTGGTTCGGCCTCGTTTGGAGCATTTCGTGCAGTTCTGCAGGAAGGGTATGGAGGCTTTGAAGAGAATGCAGAAGAGGTTTACCGCATGCTACTTCAATTAGAAGGTGTTGGCTATAAGGAGAGTTTGGACAAACTTGGATTGTTCTCTCTGCAGTATTGGAGGCTGAGGGGAGACCTGATGGAAGTATATAAAATTATGAGAGGCAAAGATATGGTAAACAGTCAGAATCTTTTTTCCCAGGATGTTAATGCCAAGGACCAGAGGGCATAACTTTAAGGTGAGAGAGGCAAAGATTAAAGGAGATGTGTGGAGCAAGTTTTAACACAGAGGGTAGTGGGTGCCTGGAACGTGCTGCAAGGGTTGGCGGTGAAGGCAAATATGATAGTGGCTTTTAGATAGGCACAAGGATCTTTACTGCTTTTAATTCCATATTTCAGGTTGTGCAGTTTTTTGATTTTCATTTCCAGACTCTTCTTCAGATCTGCCTGTGTGATAAGTATTTGGCCATTATGAATCCACGATGGTTCCACAGCTGTGTCCCCTGGTGGCCATGTCTGGCACACCCACTATCGTTAATGCTGACTTTAAAGCCTCAGATTCATCAGCTGCCGTTCGTGCATCGGTCCACCTCGCCCGTCCTTACTGCTGTAGTCACGGCCCCAAACCCAGCCTTCAGGGCGCCCCAATTTCTGGTCAACACATTTCATCTGCTCCACTGCAAAATTTTCCAAAGATATGTCTACTTTCAAGTTCTCCTCCTCTCTCCGACAAGAGTTCTGACCCATCCTCTCTCGCTGCTCCCCCTCTGTGGCTCCTCCTACTCTACAACGATGTTCCCCGACTAGTCCTACTGTCCTCCTGACTAAGTATTAGACTGTCTGCCTTGTTGTCACCTTCCCCATAGCTAACAATGAACCATTCTACATTTCCTCATCATCCTCTGCCTTGATCTGTCATTTTCACACCTTACCCTTCCATATCTCCCTCTCCTCTGACTCTCATTCTGAAGAAGGGTCTCGACCTGAAACATCACCCATTCCTTCTCTCCAGAGATGCTGTCCTGTCCCACTGAGGTACTCCACCATATCTTTGCTTAAACATCTCCTTGTAAGCCAGCATCTGCAGTTCCTTCCTGCACATTTCCTCCGTTGCTATATTGAATTTCTGCTTGACATTGTTCTGTTATTGTATTCAGCTGCGATAGGTTTCTGCTGGGCTTGCGAGATGACGTTTTGAAAATGTGCAGTTTGCTGTCCGTGTGGGAGGAGATGATGTGGGAGAGTCGCGGAAAATCATCGCTAATGGCGATGTGAGAGTTTCACCCAGTGTCAACAAGGGGACTGTGAACCCGAGAGCAGGGCACTGCCCAGCCCAGCCCAGACTAAACCAACCCGACAAACCCAGCCCAGACCAGCCCAGCCCGGATTAACCCAAACCAGCCCAGCCCAGACCAACCCAGCCCGGACCAACCCAGCCCAGCGCAGACCAACCCAGCCCAGCGCAGACCAACCCAGCCCGGACCAACCCAGCCCGGACCAACCCAGCCCAGCGCAGACCAACCCAGCCCAGCGCAGACCAACCCAGCCCGGACCAACCCAGCCCAGCGCAGACCAACCCAGCCCGGACAAGCCACCCCAACCCAGCCCAGACCAACCCAACCCAGCCCAGCCCAGACCAACTCAGCCCAGCCCAGACCAACTCAGCCCGTCCAGCCCAGCCCATCCCAGACCAACCCAGCCCGGACCAACCCAACCGAGCCCAGCCCAGCCCAGACTAACCCAACCCGGACAAACCCAGCCCAGCCCAGCCCAGCTCAGCCCACCCGGACCAACCCAACCCAGCCCAGCCCAGGCCAGGTCAACCCAGCCTGGACCAGCCCAGCCCAGCCCAGATCAACCCAGCCCGGTCCAACACAACCCAGCCCAGCCTGGACCAGCCCAGCCTAGCGCAGACCAACACAGCCCAGCCCGGATCAACTCAGCCCAGCCCAACCCAGCTCGGACCAACCCAAACCAGTCCAGCCCAGACCAACCCAGCCCAGACAAAACCAACCCAGCCCAGCCCAACCCAACTGAGCCCGGACCAGCCCAGCCCAGCCCGGACAGGACCGAACCAGCCCAACCCAGCGCAGACCAACACAGCCCAGCCCGGACCAGCCCAGCCCAGACCAGCCCGGACCAGCCCAGCCCAGCCCGGACCAGCCCAGCCCAGCCCAGCCCATCCCGACCAGCCCAGCCCAGCCCATTCCGGACCAACCCAGACCAGCCCAGCGTGCCACGCACCCGACATGTCGTACCTGCGCACAGCTCACTCACATATCTGACCCCCGTCCTTTCAAAAGCAGGTTGAAGAGAGCTACTAATACTCAGTCATACCTTTAAAACACCACGGAGAATATGAGACAAAGTAATAGAAACAACAGAGAAAAGGCCTTTATCATTGTTCAGAATTATTTGAATTAAGTGTATGTTGGGGGGCTTTATTATCTTTATTATGGTGTGCGAAGAGTCAGACAACTTTGCATCATGGAAAGGCACATCGTGCTGGAGTAACTCAGCGAGTCAGGCAGCATCTGTGCGGAAAATGGACAGGTGACGTTTCGGGTCTGAAAAAGTCTCTACCTGGAAAGTCACCTATTCATGTTCTTCAGAGATGCAGCCTGACCGTCTGAGTTACTTCAGCATTTTATGGCTATTTTATAAACTAGCATCAGCAGTTCCTTGTTTCTACATAACTTTACATCATGGTTAATATGGAAATTACAATGCTGCATTTCAGTGCACTAACTCTCTACGGGGGAATATGAAAGCTACTGCTGGCCTACCTCCACAAAACCCTGTGAAATATGATGACATTATTTGTGAGATTTGACAGTTGCAACTACACAACATTGATTGCTCTCTCGAAAATAGCACCCTGTACGCACCGGCTGCCTTTCGCTCAAAACATGACACTACCCATTTGACATTACTCTTGCAATGAATTACATTGCACAGTTTAAACAATATGATGCATTGAAACTATTTTGGGCAGTTCAAGCAGATGTTTTACACCTTTTGTGATGAATTGAACAAAGCCGCAAAATTCCTGCATGATTTCCTGCCTGGATTATTGCCATGTCATGCTTGTATTAATGAGTGGATTTCATGTTGGCAATTAAAGGCAGAGCAAGGTTGCACGTTTGAACATTCTACCATGATGGGTAATGAGGGGGATGAAGATACCTTCCTTTCTCAACTTGTTGCCCTCATTGAACAATATTTGTTTTGTGGCCAAACGGCATTTCATGTCAAGTTGAGCCAGTTTTCTTGTCATGTGTAAATGTTACGGGTACAATGAAAATCTTGGATGTAACAGCGGCTCAGGCAGGTGGGCTCAGACAAAATGCGGACCATAAATTATACAAGAAAAAGTCAAAAGCATGGGTACGCAGTGTTTTCCTGCATGCTGCCTTCAAACTGGTGCATCTTTCCAGTGCCTTTCTTATCCCAAGTTTTCTTGTATTTCTGTATGTCAAGGTCCATTAGTTCTTAACCACTGATAGATAGATCCTCAGTATATTTAAGTCTGAAGAAGGGTTTCGGCCCGAAACGTCGCCATTTCCTTCGCTCCATAGATGCTGGCTGCACCCGCTGAGTTTCTCCAGCATTTTTGTGTACCTCAGTATATTTAAGTTTGGTTTATTCCAGTTGAAAATATGCATATAGGAAGTCTATAGAATGCATAATTAAAAGCAGAATTTAGAAATGTATGGTATTATTAAAGGCAACCATCATGAATCAGTTAATGTTATTTCATGTTTGACATATATTTCTGAGACGTCATAGATTGTTGGGCAGCAGTGTGCCTTTTCCAACAAAGGAAGCTTGCTGGAAAAACATTGAAATCATGGTCCATGTAAAGATGTAGCTGTACAAACAGTACACATTTCACAGAAAAGTTCACATTAATTGACATTTTCACATTAGAGAAGCATGAAAGAGGTAACTAGGTGAGGCAGAGGTTCACTTGCACCCTCTCCAACCTCATCTACTGGATCCGCTGTTCCAGGTGTGGACTCTTATATATCGGCGAGACCAAGCTCAGGCTCGGCGATCGTTCGTTGAACACCTCCGCTCAGTCCGCCTATACCTACCTGATCTGATAGTTGCTAGACACTTTAATTCCCCCTCCTATTCCCACACCGACCTTTCTGTCCTGGGCCTCCTCATTGTCAGAGTGAGGTCCAGGTTAATTGGAGGAACAGCACTTCATATTTTGCTTGGGCAGCTTACACCCCAGCGGTATGAATAATGACGTCTCTAGGTTCAAGTAACCCTTGCTTTCCCTCTCTCTCCATCCCTCCCCTTCCCAGTGGTTTTTCCGACCAGTCTGACTGTCACCGATTACATTTTATCTCTGCTTGCTTTGTTGTCACCTTCTCCTAGCTAACAATGATCTATTCTACATTTTTCTTGACCTCATCTTTTTTGATGTCTTGTTTCACACTTTACCCTTCCTTATCTCTGTTTCTCCCTCTTCCCTGACGCTCAGTCTGAAGAAGGTCTCGACCCAAAATGTCCACCCATTCCTTCCAACCAGAGATGCTCCCTGTCCCACTGAGTTACTCCAGCATTTTGTGTTTATCTTCAGTTTACTTCACTGTTGGGTCTATTTTTGTTCAACTCGTACATTTCACTGTGACACTCAGCTTTAAAATAGTCAAAGTTGTATACAGGAGAGAGATCAACGAATTTGAAGTCCCCCCGCAATGGCCATTGTGAAGCTATATTTCAGGGACCGAGTACAACACATTGTGGTTAGTTCATAACATTTATTGTGCTATTGATGGAATGCATTTCTAGAATTTTTGTTTCAAATAAGAATCACAGTAGCTCTCAACTTTCAATGCAAGAAAAGAGATTTGACTTAACAAGTAATCATACCTCACAGGCTCTTATCTCCAACATTGGTGCTGATATAAAATTGTATCCTCTGAGTCAATGCTGTAAAAAGCCTAGGGACTGTCCCACTTGCGCGTCATTTAAGCGTCATCATTTACGCGCCATGAAGCACGACGTGATGCACGCATGGTGCGCAT